>NW_007255867.1:0-28116 GCF_000164805.1 Carlito syrichta | reverse complement strand
GGGGGGGAGGAAGGGGAAGAGAAATTGCCTACAGGGCACAATGTTCACTATCTGGGGAATGGGCCACATGAGACTCAATCCCCACCACTATGTCCATGTAATGAAAATGCGTGTATACCCCTGAATCAAAATTTTGAAATTAAATAATCAGCTTTATTGTAAAACATTAATTCTTTTAAAGTATATTATAAAATATAAAACATTAAATATAATTATAAAATATTAAATTTTGTGACTTTTTAAAAATAGATTTAGGGGGTACAAATAGTTTTTGGTCTGGGTTTTACATGTACCCTCCACCCCAATGTCTGTGCACTTTGTACCTGATAGGTGAGTTTTTGTCCTAATAAACTTTCATAAAACATTAAAAGGTTTTCTTACATAGAATCAGTAAAATGTCATGTTTTTCCTCAAGAAAAAAAAATAATGAACCATGCATGTACCAGCTCTGTGAAATGCCAGCCTGAATATAATTTGCCTAAATTCGCTCTCAACTTGGCAGAACGCCATTGGTGCTCAGTCGTTAAAACAGGTGGCATTTCTATCAAGAAGGTTCCTATATCTTCTTAGAAGTGTAAAGTGCCTTGCTGTATAAAATTCCTACTCTTGAAACCAATATATACAGCACAACTCTATTCCCAAGAAATGGAAATACAAGTTTCCTTCCCATTCCTCTCTTTTCACTGCCAATTCTAAATCCTTTGGAAGCCCATGGAGGACCACATTGAATAGTCCTGATAAACTTGCTTCAGAAAATAATATTTTTTTTAAAAAAATGACAAATAGCAATGCTTATTCTCTATAAGCCAAGTAATATAACCAGTCTATCCTCCAAAAGATAGAGGGATAAATAGGTGGCAATTCTCTTTTAAAATTCATTAAAAGTAGAGAATCTTTCCACTCAAATATAGGAACAAATATCTAAGGACAAACATATATCCTAGAGAAGTGGTCACAAACCAACACTCGACCACCTAATGTCCTAATGTTCCAACATGTTCTCCCCACTTGCGCACACAACAACTTCAGGGCAAGTCTTGCAATGTTAACATAGTGTTTTGTAAACATTTGAATTGATTGTCAACATTTAATAATCAGGATATTTCACATCTTGATTTCCAGCTCCTTTGGAAAAAGTCAGAAGACGTGGACACCCTAGAGCAGCATGTTTCCCTTTCTGGAAGTCAACAACCCCCTGAGATTGAGTAGTAGCTACTACCTATAGATAGGGAAATACTCAATTTGCCAATTCCCTACCACTCCCTATTACTTTTTAATCCCTCTCTGCATCATTAATTTACAACACCTGCCCAACCAGTGCAAGCAAACCTTCTTTGGTAATAAGGAGATAGGCTAGATGAATGTATGGAGCAATGGACCAAGAGATCTAAAACCTCATATTACCAAGTTTTCCTGAACAGAGACATTTTATGGTAGGCACTCTTGTACCAAACATGCTGATATTACACACTTCTAGAACTTTGCATTCCTCTGATTAACCAAATCAAGCAGTAGACTTAAGTAATTCAGGTCATTTAAGGATCTGCCCATTTCCAGAATCTAGATCTATTTCTGCCTGCTCTTCACCAAAACAAGCAACAGGACTTGAACTGAGCAGAGTGTTTGAGACATGGAATTCTATCCTTTTCCTGCCTACTGCCTTTTCCTTTTTTGTGCAGATGACAGACTTTTCTTCCATTTCTCAGGGGTTTTATATCTAAGATCTTTATGTTTATTTGTGAGACAACAAGCAATTTGAGGCCCATTTTCCTTCAAGCACAACTGCCCCGAGGACCAAGACAAGAAAATTTCAGTGCATACGCCAAATATCTTGAGAGGCTGAAGTACCATATTGTACCAAGAACAAGACACTTGGGGTGAAGTTACCCCTAAACAAAGTACACACCATGTTCCCACTGAATTGCAATATATCTAGAACTATCATCAGAAGCTTTTATCAGATAGTGTACATGATGCTGTACCAGGTACAGGGTGACCAGGATGCCAAAGACCTTAGGGACAATCCAGGTCATTTGCTAGCCCTTTGTGGGAAATAGAAAAAGGCACCCCTTCCTGTGGGCTGACACAGCCCCACATCACATTGCATGGCTTGGCAAGCAAAGTATAGCTGCCTTTCCATTCTTACTTGATCCATGCAGCCTAGTCCACTTGTTTAGTGAATAATCTGCATAAATATATGCAGCAGCATAGTCCTGGAAGCAGACGTTAAAGCTAATGCAAATGAAATAAACATGCACATGAAATTCAACCAGGAGGATGCATCTGACAATTCAAGAGATAAAAACCAACGTGAAGATTTGGATGTTTTTTAATTGGTCACTGGGTTTTTAATATCACAGATGAAAATGACTCAGGAACTCTGAAAAAGGGAAATATGTGTCACATCAGACCAAGAGAAGTGAAAATTAAATAAGAGCCCTAACTACTCTGAGATCACCCCATCCTGGTGAACATCCTCCCAAAAGGGTACAGTCTGTTTTTAAAACCAATTCCTTATTTGTTTGGGGATAAAAGTAATTTACAAGGATTTTTTGTCAGTAAGATTCTACACCAAACGGAAACTTTGAAAATATCTTTTCTTTTCTTTATTTTTTTTTCTTTTTAATTTTATCCTAAATAGCCCAGTCCAGGTCATCTCTCCTACCTTTAGTGGAATATGAGTTTCCACAAGCTGCCCCAGTCTTACTGATCTAAAATTTCTCCTGTCCTATCTCACTATTCAATTTTGCATTTCTCCCTGCTGGGACCAGGCTGCTCTGGGCTTTCAGTGGGAGTCCTGATGCCCTGGCTCAGTATGTTGTCATTACAGTCTTCCGTGCTATTAACATCTGAAGAATAAGCACTTAACACTAAATTGATTTTTCCCTAGCCCATCGGAAGGACACAGGTCAAGTGCTCCTGACTCTTTTGGAGGAATCACCGGAGCTAAGCCCCAATGCTCTAACATGACCTCCTGCTTCTACTTGGACTAAAATATCTGCCCCTGCCCTGGAAGAAGGGAAAGAAAAGTCCTACCCTCTCCAGAGAGAGCACTTTTAAATTATGTATGTCATCACTGAATATTCTTTTTCAGATCTCGTAGACAGTGAATATGAAAGAAGCATTATGAGAAAGAGATTTATTTTGATTCTCTGAAATATTTTTGACCTTCTACCATTCCCTGGTTTTATCCAAATTGCAAATATTTTGAAGAACTGTTCTCCATCATGCTCACACAATTATCCCTTTTATAAAATAACAACAATAGTAAACTTTTCTTTATCTAAAATAAGAAGGGTTGTACCCTCCTCCTGCAGACAAAGGGCTAATGTCCTACAATTTACAGGTGACAAAAATGTAGGTTCACATTCCACAGTGATAATTTTAAAAAGGTATTGCAGTTGTCCGGCATGTCACTGTAGTCCCTAGGATACTGTGCATGAAATGGCTGAATAGTATCATTCTGGCAGGCACAGGTTCCAGATGCACTTACTAAAATTTCAGCAAGAATATCAGGACTTATGCTAGGGGGAAAGGATGGTAAGATGTAGGGGATTGAGGGGACCCTTCTCTCCTTCTGCACACAAGCTTGCTTTAAGAAATAAAACAGGAATTACTACCAACACCTGTTGGTATTGAGGAAGCAGTGCTGCTTCCCTTTGCCCATTTTCTTCATCCATTTTCTGCCATGGGCAGAGGAGGGAATTATTGATTTTGGGGAAAGATTAATTGCATGCTCACTACCCAGTCAAAATCTTGGTAATCTCTCTCAGATCCCTGCCCTTTCATTCTTGCTCCCTCTCTGTATTTTGCTTGTGCAAACCCCACCCTCTTCCCCTCCCCTCCGCCCCCCCGCCCCATCTTTTTCCTCTCTCCTCCCTCTTTCCATGCTTTTTTCTTTATCCTTTTATCTGTCTTCCTCCCCCTCCTTTTTCATTTTCCCTCCAACCCCAATCCACCAGCCTGACATCATAGATTGTTTTCTGTCTCCCCTGTTTAAAGCCATAGGCGTGGGCACTGCTGCTTTGTATCTGAGAAGGTGAGTTCAGTACGGAGCAGAATGATGGGAAGCCCAGCAGGCCCAGCACCAGGACAAGGGGAGCCAGCAGTGGAAAAGACATTTTGGTCCTCCTCTGACTTCCATGTTTTTGTTTCTTGTGGGTTCAGAACCCACAGGAAGATAGGGCAGTGATTTAGCTCCTTGGTTCCCAACAATTCGCACGGCTGAGAGTAGAGTGCACAGAACAGAACAGTGAGTCAGCTGACCAGAGCGCCAAGGAGGAGAAAGGTAGGATCCAGATGGGGGGTTGAGTGGGAGCAGAGCCACAGAAACCAAGCCCAGGGACAAGGGACGAGGGGCACTGTAGTCCATGCTACAGGGAGTTATTTGCCTTGCCAATAGAAAAACAAACAAAACTCTTGCATTTAATGAGATGGAGACTTGTCTGCTCCTAGTCATAAACCTCCAAGAGGTGAAAGTCACATCCCAGAACAGACACAGAACAGAGTAAGACAAGTAACATGTAAGAATAAGGGTGGGACCCACAGGAAAAAAGGTAATATGAGAAGTCATCATGGATAACAAGAAAAATCAGACTAGACATGAATAGAGGCCATTCTGTTAGTGATATTTATTTATTGGTTTTCACCAGACTTTTAGTGGGGAAAGACTGGAAAGCAATACCCAAAATCTTTCATGTAGCATTTTTTGCTGTTATGTGTAATTAGGTCTTACAGTTCTCATTCCTTGTATGGGTCCCATTTTTTTCAATTAATGCTTCTGTAAAGTCCCAAATTAAAGATCCCCTGCAGGATTTGCTATAGAGAGAGAATTAAGTTGAATGAATGCCTGTGAATTTACTCAGTCCAGAGTGGGTAGGCAAGTAAGCAGTGCCTCTAACAGAACAGAGCTTTCACGAGGCCAGTTCCTGTCTAGGAAGCCTCTGGGTAAAGTAGCCATATATACCCAGTTTGCCCAAGAGAGGGCTACTTCACACCTGATACCCCAGTGTAATTATTAATAGCATCCCTTTCCTTTTTATTCTCAAAAAGTCCCATTGGCATGTTCAATTATAAGGTCCCTTTGATATGTGTTATATAATGGATTATAATTCATTAGAGATGTCGTAACAAAATGTCATAGACTACATTCAACAGAAATTCTGAAACTGAGGGAAAATTATAAATGAAACTTACTTAGAAATTATCTTCATGAAATCTAGGAAAGATAAGCAATATGTAAGGAAAGACAAGAATACAAATCAACCCAGAAGAGAAAGAAACAATAAGAGGCAAGAAAATGCAAACCTGACCTTAATTTTCCACTATCCTCATTAACAACGAGTGCTAAGAGTCAGCCTTGGTATTTGGAAAGCAATCTTTGAAATTAATTCTTTAAGGGCATTTTTTAACCTTTATTCATGAGACAAATGGCCTTTCTCTCTCTCCCTCTCTCTTTTTTTTTTTTTTTTTTTTTTTTTTGAGTTGGAGTCTCACTCAGCCACTCAGGTTGGAATGCAGTAGCACGCTCACGGCCACCTCAACCTGCTGGACTCAGGTGATCCTTCCACCTCAACCTTCCAAAAAGCTGGAACTACAGGCATGAGCCACCACGTTTGGCTAATTATTATTTTTTTTAATGTAGAGACAAGGTTTCACCAAGTTGCCCAGGTTGGTCTTGAACCCGTGGGCTGAGGCAATCCTCTCACTCTGGCCTTTCTTTTTTTTTAATACATATTTTTTATTTTAAAATTGTGGGGTACAGTTAAGGGTTAGGTATGCAAATATGCCTTGTGCAGTTACCCTTGTTGATGAGGTGTGCCCCCCTCATCCCTAGACAGATATTGACTACCATTAATCCCACCTCCTTTCTCCTTTCTGCCCCCCCATAGTTTACTGCCACTGTCAATCCTTTTCTTATAGTATTACGATAGTTGTTCAAGGTCCACTTATGAGTGAGAACATGTGATACTCAGATCTTTGTTTCTGTGAGAGATCACTCAGTATTAAAAACTCTAATTCCATCCATGTTGCTGTGAAATTCATGATTTTGTTCTTTTTTCTTTTTTATGGCTGCGTAACATTCCATTGTGTATATGTACTACATTTTTTTAATCCAGTCCTCTTTTGATGGACAGCATGGTTGGTTCCATGATCTTGCTATTGTGAACAATGCTGCGATAAACATACATATGCAGGTATATTTTTTATAAAGTGATTTGAGTTCTTCAGGGTATATTCCCAGTAGGGGGATTGTGGGGTCATATGGAAGGTCTATTTTTAGAGCTTTTAGGAATCGCCACCCTGATTTCCACCGAGGCTGCACTAGTTTACACTCCCACCAACAGTGTAGAAGTGTTCCCTTTTCACCACATCCTCTTCAGCATCTGTTATTTTTTGAGTTATTGATAATGGCCATTCTGACTGGAGTTAGATGGTATCTCAGACCACATGCAGAATATTCAAACAAGACCCCTATCTATCCCCATACACAAACATTAACTCTATGGATCAGAGACCTAAATGTAAAATCTCAAACCATAAGAACTTTAGAAAATGCAGGACACGCCCTTATGGAAGTTGGAACTGGCATCCAATTCCTGAGCAAAACCCGAAACACGGGCCATAAGAGATAAGATAGACAAGTGGGACCTCATTAAACTGACAAGCTTCTGCAAAGCCAAAGAAACCATCAAGAGAGCAGGGAGACAGTCCACAGACTGGGAAAAAGTATTTGCCAACTCCATGTCTAACAAAGGCCTAACATCTAGGATCTACAAGGAACTCAATAGTGCTGAAAAGAAAAAAAACAAACAACCCCATTACGAAGTGGGCAAAAGACATGAACAGACACACACACACAGAGAGAGAGAGAGAGAGAGAGAGAGAGAGATGCTTTTAATGAATATGTAAGAAAGAAAAAATTGTCTCCTTTCCTTTACAGCCATCCAGGGAACTTAGCTGATAACATTATCATTGACCTGCTACATTTCTCTTGCTAGGAGACCACAAACCAGGAGATGCCATATTTAAATTCCCAACTATAACAAAAGCTTTGTTTACATCGCATATGATTTGCTTAATATGATATTCAAGTCTTCAGTTTTCTTGTGCAGAGTTTTAGTGCCCAGTTAACAGGCAAAACTTAAATGAAGTCAAGAAATGAGCTGTCAGGGTCTGCTCTGTATCCACTATAAATTAAACAACCAACTTCTTCCTACACTGAACTATGAGAAGGGCCTTTGCTGACAAGTCTTCTGAAATAGGACTGAATATAGCCATGCGGCTGATGTAATATTTTATCTTCAATTCCATGACAGCCACATTCAGACTTTGTCATAGCAAGATGCTTTTCCAGGACTAATCCCCAGTATGTGATGATGCTCCCTCTTCTATCACAACCATTGTATCTCTAACTTCCCCAACTCCCCTTATTCATTATAACTGGAGATGCACTAAACAGTTTAAATACTGCTTTGCCATGGTCCTAGACTCTCATCTAGGCCTTGCATTTATTCTTTTAATTCTCTATTGAAACATAAACTATATATACAGAAAAGTACACAAATCATGAAGGCAGTGGATTTTCACAAAGTGAACACACCTAGGTAACACAATATTTAAAACTAGAACATTGTAACACCCTTGAAACCCCTCTTATGTTTCATCTCAACATCTCCATCCTAGAAATGTAACCATAATCCTGACTTCTTACACCAAAAGTCCATTTCTATGCTTTATCCAAATGAAATCATATGACATGTATTCCTCTGTGTCTGACTTCTTTGCTCAACATTGTATTTTTTAGATTCATCCATATTGTGTGTGGCTATAATTTGTTCCTCTTTATTGCCACAGAATATTTCATTTTGTGACTAGACCACAAATCAATGAGTTGTTTTTATTTTTTATTTTTTTATTTATTTTGAGTCTCACTCTGTCACCCAGACTGGAGTGCAGTGGCTGCTCCCGGCCACTGCAGCCTCAACCTGCTGGGCTCCGGCGATCCTTCCACCTCAGCCTTCCAAGTAGCTGGAACTACAGGCACACGCTACCACGCCCAGCTAATTTTTTGATTTATTGTAGAGATGAGGTCTTGCCAAGTTGCCCAGGCAGTCTCGAACCCGCGGGCTCAGGCAATCCACTCACCTCAGCCTCCCAAAGTGCTGGGATTACAGGCTGAGCCACCAAGCCCTGCTTGTTTTTATTTTTATTTTTTACCATTAAAATACTATGAGCACTCTTGGCCATGCACATGTCTTTTGATACACAAATATGCACATTTTCATTGGCCATACACCTAGAAGCAGAGTTTTTGGGTAATCTTTTATGTTCAGCTTTCACAGATACTAAAAACAATTTTCAAAATGAAGCTACCAATTTAAACTCCCACTAGCAGTCTATTAGCATTCCAGCGGCCTTACATTCTCGACAACATGTAGTATTGTCAGTATTTTTTTATTTTAGCCATTTTGGTGGATGTAGAATGGTACTGATGTGATACTGCAGATTTCATTTGCATTTCCTGATGACTAATGAAGTTGAGCCATCTTGCTTTCTTAACTTTTCAACTTTTACCAAGTTGTTGGCTAATCCTAATCATTTAGCTTCTTTTTGGTTAGCACCTATAAGGGATACTTGGGAAAGAACCAATGACGTGTGAACTCCTTCTACCCAAAGACTTCCTATCAATTCACCTTTATCATGGTCCACCAATTAATTCTACATCATGTCTCCCTCTCCCATACAGTTTATCCAGGTGGCCAGCCTTTTCTCTCCTGAGGTATCCAGTCTGACACCAACTTTCCCTTTATAAATTACCCTTAAGCTACCAGATAGATAATCTTACCTCCCACTTGTACCAAGATAAACAAGCTCCCACAGCGTGAGCACCTGCGTGTTCCCTTGCAGTCCTTATAATTTCATTCTTATCTTCAGACTCAGAGGAAGCTTCATTTCTCCTTTCTAAAATCCTTAATCACTGAGCACATGAGTTCTTTTGAGTTTCCTTTGCCTGTTCCTATGTGACCAAGTGTGAGTTACTTGACCTCTCTTGGACTCAGGTTTCTTACCTGAAAAATGAGAATATATCTTACGTCTTAAAATTGTTGTGAGACTTAAAGGATAATGTGCTTAAAATACTTGGTTCAATGCCTGGTAGATATTTTGTACTTGGTAAATATCAATTGTTTGCTTCTAGTTCTCCTTTTATGTTTCCACTATTATTAAGCTCCTCCTTTTACCTTAGAGGCAGAGAGGCGGAAAAAAAAAAACTTGGCATTTGCAATCAGACACACAGCAACTTGAAACCTAATGTTTATCACTGAAAGCTCAATTATTAACTTCCCTAAATCAGTTTCTTATACTCTAAAATAGATCACTCAGGCTGACAGCAGCTCTGGATTGGCAGTCTTGAACTAGGGGCTTACAGGCCACCTGTCCAACTCTACCTATGTTGAGGCAACATAGGGTTTCTTGGGTGGTTAATTTTTTTTTTATGTTCTAGAGTTAAATATTTGTATAAGTTAGATTAAATTCTGAAATTCAGGCTTCTTTTTTAAAAACTGGAAGATCTAGCAACAGTGTTCGTATTCCCTTGTGGTGACAGTCATCTGGAGCTGAGCAGTCACTGGCCTCCCAAGCCTGGCCATGTACTCTCCACCACACTCCTCTCCCCTCCCTATTCTCTTCCACCCAGATGGATCTCCCTCATTTACTCTACCTCTGTAGACCTTGATGGGGTTTATAATATTTTTAGTTGCTACTTCTTCTCTAGAGTCTTATTGAGCTAAATGATTACTTCCCTACGATTTTCAGAACACTTGCAATGTATTTAAAATCATTTCTTTTACAAATATAGACAATCTCATCTCCAGATTCTTACAGCTTACAACTGTCAGAACTCTCCAGAAAGTTATGTGATAGTCTCCCATGGCTGTTGCAACAAATTACCACAAGCTTAGTGACTTCAAAAAACACAAATTTATCTTAGAGTTATGGATATCAGAGGCCCAAAATGGGTCTCATTGCCCTAATCAAGGTGCTGACTAGACTGTATTCCTTTCTGGAGGCTCCAAAGAAGAATCCATTTTCTAGCCTTTTCTAGGTGCTGCACTTATTCCTTGCTCATGGCCACGTCCTCCATCTTTAAAGCCAGCAATGACTGGTTGACTTTCTCATCTTGTGTTATTCTGACACTACTGCCTCCCTCTTTCACTCTTAAGGGTTCATATGATTACCTTGGGCCTACCCAGATAATACTGAATAATCTTCCCATCGCATTGCCCCTTAATTCCTCCTCGCTAGGTAACATAACATATTCACAGATTCCAGAGATTAGAACAAAGATATCTCTTAGAGGTCATTATTCTGGCTACCACAGCCTTCAACACTGTTACTGAGCCCTCCTTTCCTTAAAAAATTCAGTGGAGTTGGGTGCAGTGGTTTACACATGTAATCCCAGCACTTTGGGAGGCCAAGGTGGGAGGATGACTTCAGCCCAACAGTTCAAGGCCAGCCTGGGAAACAAAGCAAGACATCATCTCATCATCTTCACAAAAAAAAAAACCAAAAAATTTAGCCAGGCATGGTAGCATGTGCCTGTAGTCCCAGCTACTCAGGAGGCTGAGGCGAATTGCCTGAGTCCAATTGCCTGAGTCCAGGAGATCAGTGAGTTGTGATAGACCACTGCACTCCAGCCTGGGCAACAGAGTAAGACCACAACTCAAAAAAGAAAAAGAAAACAAAAAAAAGCATACAGTGGAGAGTCAGGATTGCTGATTTATCTAATAGTACTGCTATACATTGTCCTTCAGCTCAAAAACAAGACCCCAAAATACAAACAACTGAGTACTAGCATTATAATGTTCTATGGCAAAGCAGTTTTCTCCAGCATGCCTATAAATTCCAGTTGACACTTTTTGCTCTCCCTCTCCCTCCAAGACACCATCACCATTTTGAGTTGAGTTGTTAGGAAGGAGGAAGGAAGAAAAAGAGAGCAAAAGAAAACCATACTAGCTGCATTTCCGGGTGCAATTCTACTTGGAGATTAAAAGAAAAAAAAGAGGGTGGAGGGCAGTTCATGGTGATTTTAAGTTGTAGTTAGAACACCTGTGACTATCGTTCCCTTCTGCCCCATACATTCACTAATTTGTTGTTTTATTCTGTTATGAGACCACTACCATTTCTTTTCCCATGATATGGTTTGAGTTTGGGATTATGGGTAGCCCCCTTACGCAAATTTCTAACGCAGCTATATATGAAATATACTTAGTGGAAGTCAGTCAAATCTGCTAATTGCCATTTCTTAAACCCATTAAAAAGTGGGCAAAAGACATGAATAGATAGTTCTCAAAATAAGATACACAGGCAGACAACAGAGACATGAAAAAGTGCTTAGTCTCACTAATCATTAGAGAAATCCAAATCAAAACCATGTTGAGATACCACCTCACTCCAGCAAGAATGGCCATCATTAATAAAACAAAAAACAGATCCTGGTGGGAATGCAAACTAGTTCAACCTCTATGGAAATCAGAGGTGTGGCAATTTCTAAAAGAACTAGAAATTGACTTTCCATATGACCCAGCAATCTCCCTACTGGGAATATACCCGGAGGAACTCAAATCATTCTACAAAAAAGATAAATATATTTGTGCACACACTTGTTTATTGCAGCACTATTCACAATAGCAAAAACATGGAACCAACCATGTTACCCATCGAAACTGAACTGGATTAAAAATATACATATGGTACATATATACGATGGAATATTACACTGTCATAAAGAAAAACAAACATATGAACTTTGCGGCAACTTGGATGGATTTACAGTCTATAATACTCAGAGATCTATCACAGAAACAAAAAACAAAGTGCCACATGTTCTCACCCATAAGTGGACCCTGAACATTTACCATAGTACTTTAAGAAAGGAACCGGCAGGCCGGACTCGGTGGCTCAGCCTGTAATCCTAGCACTTTGGGAGGCCAAGGTGAGTGGACTGCCTGAGCCCGCGGGTTCAAGACCCAGCTGGGCAACTTGACGAGACCTCATCTCTACAACAAATCAAAAATTAGCCAGGCGTGGTAGCGTGCGCCTGTAGTTCCAGCTACTTGGAAGGCTGAGGCGGAAGGATCTCCGGAGCCCGGCAGGTCGAGGCTGCGGTGGCCGGGAGCGGCCACTGCCCTCCAGTCTGGGCAACAGAGTGAGACTCCAACTCAAAAAAAAAAAAAAAAGGAATTGGCAGTAGCGAGATACTACTGGGGGTGGGAAAGGGGGACACAACCAACCATAATAAGGTTTGCCAAACCAGGCAAAGTGGGGACCAAAGGGAGGCCCAAGCTTTACCTGTATGATGACTACTTGTCTACCTAATCCTGAATTGTACCCCACATCTCAAAAATACAAATAAATAAATAATAAAGTTTTGAAAAGAGGAAATACTTAGGAGCGTATCAAAGAAATGTCTATGTTGCCTAGTATAATCTAAACCCTCTGCACGGCTTTGAATAATATTTCCGTTTAGAAATAATTCTAAACTACGGAAGTCACCCATGAGTATTCTGCCATGTTCTCTTTTTGACCGTGCTTTCTTAAATGCCCAAGAAAGGTTATCTGATTCATCCACAACACTATCACAATTAAACAGGAAAAAGCAAATAAAATAAGGTAAGTATAGTCACATAAGATACTACCCTATCTCTTCTCCAAATAAATAATCAGGATATTATTTCTAGTTTAAAAAAAAAGATGATAAATGAAATAGTCTTTAAATGTCTGTAATAAGCAGGAATCCAGACTTCATTTGCTGCTTCAATATTTTAAGTAAGAAATCTTGCAAGTTATAAATGTGCTTAAAGTCATTTGAATATGTACATATATGTTTCCCTATATAACCTTCAGGGAATTTTGCAGTGTACCCAATAAATTCTTATTGTGCCTTTTAAGTAATATCCAAGTTCATCTCTTAAGTCCCACACAAAGTCAGCTAGGTCACCTAGTTCATCCTTAGGAATCTAGCTCTGAAGTTGGACAACATGGCCAATTTCATCCTCCTGGAAACCTCCCCAAAGAGCCAATAATCTTCCTAGAATCAGCTCCTCTATCTAATCAGGATCTCTTTCTTTCTACTTCCAAACTCCTTCCCAAATCTTCCTTGTGTCTCCATTTCCTGGACTTCATTTTTATAAGATATCACAGGGTAAATTTTTGTCTACTCCGTGAAAACAGGGACCATGTCGGTTACTTTTTGCCAAGCTTCAGCTCTGTGCCTGGCACGTACCTGGCTCTCAAACACTGTTGAATGAATGAATGATCCCTACCCCTATTTTTCTTTTTTAAACACTGTATGTGCACCAGGCACTATTGTGTTTTTCACATATTAATTTAATTCTTATAAACAATTTAATTATGTGGGAACCATGATTACCTTGTTTTACAGATAAGAAAATAGGCATAGAAAGGTTCAATAATTTGTACAAAGTCATACAGTAATTAATAACAGAGACTATCTATTGAGTACTTAATATGTGCCAGGCAAGGCTGGTGCTAGCCACTTAAGGTGTGAATTACAAAAGATGCCCCTCTTGAATGGACAAATTATAAAAAGTGTCCCTTCCTTCCAGATGACTGAGCCCTCTCCATGGCAATGGCTAGTGAGAGCAGGTTCCTTCCTGCACTGGCTCCTCAGCCACGAGCCTTTTTGGAGGGCATCGCCTATACGAAGTATAATGCATCTGATATCATTTCTTTTGCAAATATGGATGACCTAATATCCAGATTCTTACAGCTTATAACTGTCAGGCCTCTTCAGAAAACCCCTCTTGGGAAATTTCCTGTTGCTGCTATATAAGTTACCACAAACTTAGTGACTTAAAGCAATACAAATGTAATATCTTTCAGTTATGTATATCAGAGGCTCAGAATGAATCAGAAACTGCTCTGAGCACTAAATGGTGTTTAACTCACAGCAACCCTATAAAATAGGCATCATTATTATCATCATCCCTGTTTTACAGAAGCAAGAACCAAAACCCAGCGAAGAAAAGTGATTGCTTAGAGTTTCCCAGCTATTGTGTGACAGAGGTAAGATTAAAGCCCACACATTGTGGTCCCAGAGCTCACACTCTTAACATTAATGAGATGGTTAATATTAGGTAAGAATGTGACTGAATTGAGGGATACCCGGACGGCTGGCGAAGCATTGTTTCTATGTGAGTCTGTGAGGATATTTCCAGAGGAGACTGACATGGGAGTCAGTGATGGACTGGTGGACTGGGAGAGGAAGACTCACCTTCAGTGTAGGTGGCAACATTCAATCAGTTGCCAGCACAGCTACAAAAAGCGAGTGGAACAATGGGGACAAGTAACATGCTAAGTTTCTTCTCTCTCTCTCTCTCTCTCTCTCTCTCTCCCCTGCTTTGCTTTCTCTCCTTCTGCCTTTGGACATCAGACTCCAGATTTTTCAGCCTTTGGACTCTGGGACTTGCAGCAATGGCCTCCCAGGGGCTCTCAGGCCTTCAGCCTTAGACTGAGGGCGGCTGCACTGTCAACCATCCTGGTTTTGAGAATTTGAGACTTGTGCTGTACCACACTACCAGTTTTTCCCATTGCTCAGCTTGCAGACAGCCTATTGTGGGACTTCACCTTGTAATTGTATGAACCCGTCCTCCCTTATAAATTCATATATATATATTTATATATATGTATGTATTGTGTGTGTGTGTGTGTGTGTGTGTGTGTGTGTGTGTGTATGAATATATATCCTAGTGGTTATGTCCTTGGGAGAGCCCTGACTAATACAATTACTCTATAGTGAATGGCTAGCTGCTTAGCCTAGGTTCCTGCAACAGCCTCCTCACTAGTCTCCATGCCTCCTAACTTGTCCCACAACTCAATCTACTACAAAAGTTCTGAAGATGTCATTCCGATCATGTCTCCTTCATGTTGAAAACACTTCAATAGGTCTTCCCTTCCCCTCAAGATAGGTCACCCTTCATCCTCAACCCTTGTCCTTCCATCTGCCTCTATCCCTCACTGCACTCAAGGTCACCATACCAAACATTTTGCCCTGTGAGTTTTCACGTTCTCACTGGCCTCTGACCTTGGAAAGTGATGTTCTTTTCACGTGGAACACTTTTCTTCCCCCTCTTTAGTTGACCAGCTCCTATTTATACTTCAAGTCTCTACCTTTGATCCACGTCGTTCCCTCAACACTTAGTCTAAACTAGAACTCCTGATGGACCCTTTCATCACACCTCATGTTTTCCTTTATAGCAATATCACAGGTATGCATGTATGTATTTATTCAATCTACACTGGTTTTCCCTGATAGTAAGCTTCATGATGGCAAGGATAGTGTCTATTTTGTTAGTTATTAATAACTACAAATTCAGCTTCTAGCATACTTCCTGGCACATACAGGCAACAAAATAATGTTAATATGCCTCCTGTGAGTTCACTGGGCTTCTCCACCATAGCACTCCTTGCAGTACAGTATATGGTCACAGTCAGATTATTTTTTGTATTTCCAATAGATTTAACTGTTTAAAATATTATCAGGACAAAGACTGTATCTGACTTGACCTCACTACTGAACCTTAGTATCTTGTGCAGTGCCAGCAAGCATGGAGCACTCGAACATTCCAGAATAAATTAATGAACAACCATAAGTAACTGGTCCCTTTGGGATAAGAATTCTCTTTATTACTACTTCTGTGAATGGCATCAATGGATTGAAAAATTGTTCTACTTTAACCACTTTAAAGAAATAGAATCAATTTGGAACACTGAGAGAAAGCTATCAGCTTCAATATCTGACACAATATTGTTCACTAGCCACAAGAGACAGGGGGGCCAATTCAGATTTACATAAAAAATATAATCCAGCAACTTAGTCAAAAGTCTTATAAGTGACCACTCAGACAGAAAACTCAGCATCTACTTGTCAACTCCTACAGAGACCAAGGTCACAGAAGTACAAATGGTTATCCCAGAAGGAATTGATCATGGCTGTCAGGAGACATCATATTATTAAAAACTTAAATGGAGGTCCTAAAGACAAAAATCCTTCTAATTTATAATCAAATGACTTTCCCTCATTTTAAAAAGAGAGAAGCTGGGCTTGGTGGCTCAGCTTGTAATCCCGCCCCTTTGGGAGGCTGAGGTGAGTGGATTGCCTGAGCCTGCAGGTTTGAGACCAGCCCAGGCAACTTGGTGAGACCTTGTCTCTACAATAAATAAAAAGAGAAAAAAACATTCAAACAGGAAAAAAAAAGCAAGGGCAAAGGAAAATACTGTAATAGGATCTCATAAGACTGTGGAGGAAAAATCATTCCTAAAAAAGACAATCTGCTCAATGAGAAATACATGTATTTTCTACATATGGTATTTGCAATGGAGGCAACATCAATGTCTCATTCTGACCTGGCTCCAGAAAATCTGCTCAGTCTTGGAAATGGTGACCAGATTCCTCAAGTCCTAAAATAGAACTATATTGTTTTGTCCAATGAATGAGTCATAACTGCCAAGTTGGGTATGAAGGAATTTCAGAGCAGTCTGGGAGCCCATAGATACGCAGCATGAACAGGTGTGTTATAGTAATGACAGTGATCCCAAAATGCCATCAACACATTAAATTAATAAGAATATTTATTGACAACATAAATGCCCTGTTTTCCCACTAGTAAAGGAGACAAGTGCTGGGTTGATCAAACTTAATCTTTTCTGTAATTCAAAGCCCTTACCGACCACAGATCAATTAGTTCCATATTCTACTTCTAATACCAGGATTCTGAACATAAGGTTCTAAAAGTTTATCTACTCTATTTACTTTCATTCAATATCCTCTGGTCATCTTTGCCTCATTTTTCAGCTTCTCATTAGTGCTGAAATTAATACCTTAATATGAATGACACTGATTTTGCTTTGCTTGGTTTATTTCCTCAATAACCTATGAACCCAAGCCCCTCGACATAACGTAGAACATAAGTAAAATACTGTTTAAAAAAAACATGTTTCTGACAGCATGCACAGTCATTTTATTTGCTTTAAATCTGTCAAACTAACTTTGACTGAGAGTTTACCCCCCACACGGAAGCACTTCCCAGGCAGCAATAAAGGTCCCACATTCACAGTTATCCTGCCTTGGGCAATCAAAGTGCTGTTGCATGCCTTTCTCCTCCTAACTATTGTGCCTGCTGATAGGCAATGTTCCCTTTTGGCACTGAATTTGGAACAGATTTCTTATGGAGCAGTTTTTAAAACCGTAATAGGGGGAAAAACTTAAAAATCATTCAACCAAAGAATGATTTTGGTTGTTTGCTACATTGTCAGGGATTGGCTTTTATTTTTAGGAACATTTTCATGAAACAGGGCTTTTCATCTTTTTTACTAAGTATAGCCAAACTCATGACTTTTCCTAATCCTTATTCCCAGTATATTTTTTGCCTCAAGTGTTACTTTCTCCAGTAAGAGAGGCGCTGCCCCTAGGTAACTAAGACTTGGGTGGGCATAAAAAGTACAATCCACAGGTTCAGTCTCAGGAAGCACAAAGCAGTTCTGAGGCCCCAATCTCGTGAATATGTCGTGAGCCACAGACATCCAAAGGATGTTAAGTAGATATCATAGAAATAATATAATAGATAACTCAATTGCCCAGCATTCAAAAGAGCAGAGCCAAAACAACATTTTTCTTGTGCTATTCTGCAATAATTTGCACTCACATAGTCTTTAGGAGGCATACAGCTTCTTTAGAGAAGGTCTTCTTTTAGTATACAAACACCCTAAAGAGAAGCCACTGCCACACTGCTCAAAGCTTTTGTGTTAATTAGAAAGGGAACCCTTCCTTCCCATCTCACCTCAGGGTTTGCCTCATGAGCAAAGCATGGATTGGATTTCAGCCTCCCTTCACCTCTTTGGCCTGACCTCTCATTGTTATTGAATAGTATTTGGATTTACTTGTAACACTGGAAAAATATGTATTCTTTTCTTCATTTGTTACATGTTTCAGGCATGACAATGAGTAAAACACTTGGATTCTGTCGAGAATTTAAAAGTGAATAAAATGATTTTTTTTTTTTTTTCAGAAAAGTTTCCTCATGCTCAGTGAATGAATATTATGAGCAAAGGTATAGAAAGTGCTAAGATAAACGTATCCGGTGCTGGTAAGTATTGTGGTTTCACTGGAGTATGGAAAGTCATAAATGATTGAGCATAAAAGGTGGCCTGCCTGACTAATCAATAGAGGACCATGTTAAAGCAGTTACAAAGAAGAGAAATAGTGTGTCAACACTAAATTTTGAGACTATGGACTTGGTGATGGTCAACAGGATAGATTAGAATGTGTCAAGAGTAGAGAGAGACTGAAGGTAGAGGGGCCAGTTAGGAAGTCGATGGATTATGTTACTGATAATCTAATATTTGCCACCACTGCCATAAGGGAATATTATACATCCCTATCCAATAACCTCAGGCCTAGCTATGTTACTGACTTTAGACAATAAAAAGGGAATAGACAGACTATGTATCACTTTCAAGCAAAACTTTAAGAGCCATCATATGGTTCCATCATGTGTTCCTTTCTCTTTGCAACATTATCCCAGAATGGGACTGCTTCTTCAGTAATTCAATAATTATGCTACAGAGCAGAGCTACAGGTACCACATAATAGACAAGTTAATCGGATCGAGAAATATTCCCTTGTTTTTGCAAGTGACTTAGATTTGGGGTTATTTGTTAGTGCAGCATAACATCCTAAATTCACTTACATGGGAAGCTAATGTACCATGAAGATAAAAGCAATAAGGTCTTAGGCCAGATAAATGAAGCGATACTGAATAGAAAAAAGATCGGAGATAATAAAATATCACAATAACAAGAAGAAATCACAATCTAACATTCGTTTGCTATTTATTTGGTCAACATTATGTTAATCACTTCTCATTTAATCTTTAGTCAGAACTCAAACACGTATCTGTTTAACACCACAGTATGTGCTCTTACTGATTTTTCCCAGCAACAAATAAAGCCTGATGATCTTATGTGTAGTGGGATTAACTCAGAAAGACTGGGCTCAAATGCTACACATTCCCAAAAAAGACCTCCCTTCAGGACTGGACTTTGGTCAGCTTCTGAGAGTGAGCCTTGAGCCCTAGGAATATTCTGTCAATAAGAGTGTTGTGTGCCTGAGGCCTTGAAATATGTGGTACCAGTGTCATCAGATAGTTTATGCTAACAATGTGATTCATAATGAATGCCTGCTTTTTCCCTGAGGAGGAGTCTGAGTAGCTAAAGTTAAGTCACGCAGATACTACATGCCTTTATGTCTGACTCCCATTAAAAATCCTGGACACCAAGGCTCAGGCAAGCTTCCCCGGTTGACAACACTTTGTACATGTTGTCACACATCATTGCTTGGAGAATTAAGTGCATCTGTGAAACTCTTCCAGAAAAAAAAAAAAAAACTTTCAGAAGTTTTACCTAGTTTCTCCTGGACTTTGCCCCAAGTTTTGCTTTTCTGATTTTAATATGTATTATTTCATTATAAAAAGCTATAGCTGTTACTATCACAGCGTTTCTGAATCCCATGAGTTCTTTCAGCAAACCATCAAGCCTGAGGATGTACTTAGGGACTCCTGACAGTACAGAACATGAGATAGGTGAGTGTCAAAGATGACTCCAAATTTTCAAGCCCAGGTGGTTCAAAAAATGGTGACTCAGTGAACAGAAATGAGGAAGTCAGGAAAAATTGGTGAGCTGGAAGAGGACGTAAAGAAGAAATCAGAGGAAGCGGAGAAATGAAGACAAGATTGGTGATTCATTTATTAAATTTGACTTCCATACCCGATTAGGAGCATCCAATGGGCGATAGAAATGTACAGCTGGTGTCTACGATAGAAACCCAGAATAGGAATATGGTTAATGGTTAAAAGCATGAAAATGAATAAGAGCACTGAGGAAAATATTAGAGAAAGGAAAAGCAAGGAGTTGAACACAAACTATGGAGAATGAAATTTGGCTGCATAGGTAGGAAAAACCAATGAAAAGAAAGATAAATTTCACCTGTTTCCATTTCATCGTAAAGGATAACCAATTTAGTTGTATTTAATTTATACTAAGCCAGTTATAATATGGACTTTACACAGAAAATATTAGCTAATGAACACTAAAAAATCAGCAGTATTGATTCTCTCTAAAAGTCCTAATTTTAAGGACATTTAAAATTTTGTCTCATGACCAAAACATTCACATAAGATTGTGATAGTCATTAATAATTCCAAATAAACTGAGACAGAGAAGCCCCAATCATTCATGATGCTACCTTATATATCAGTGTGGCTGCTACCAGGTCAATTTTTACATGGTTATTTATGTTTTTAACCACCCAAAAATTGGAGATCAAAAGGAAGAAAACGATAAGCCAATCTAGGACCTACGAGGTTTTATTTCATTTAACACAGTATTTCTATTTTTCTTTAAATGGCAAACAAACCTATATGTCAACAGCATCAGGCCCAACTCAAGCCATTACTTTTGTTTCTGCTTCCCCCAGGTGTGATTTGTTTTATATTATAATGTAAATTTGGATTTTTCTTTTTCTGTGGAAGAACAGATTTGGGATAATTTGGGCTTCTTTAAACAATGTTGCTGTTAAAATCAGTTTCTGGCTGACTCTCCCATTTCACCTGAAGAGGCAGTCCTCCATGTTTATGACTCCATATACTTCTTGTTGAGGCTTTAGAAAACCCTGAATCTGCCTTAAATTTTCCTTTTCATGTTTTTAGCCTTGTGCTTTTTTGCTAGGAAATCTACATTTATGGTTACTTTTAAAAGAGAATTATGAATTGGTTCTAAGGCTGCATACTAGACAGTGAGCACTAGGGAAATCTAAGTCAGTTCTCCAGCCAGCCAAGCCCTATTAAACTTTCTGTGATGAAGAATTCCAGTCTATCCTCTTAGGGTCAAGTTGTTGAGAAAGTCAACAAAGTGTAACATTCAAAGCAGTGTCTCAAAAGCTCCCCCATGTGTGCACATGAAAAATAACTCATCAGAGGAAAAGTTCATTAGAATAAGTGCAGAATAAGACCAGGGGCCAATTTTCAGATATCAGAAAATGTGCTAAGATACAAAAAAAAAAAAACCACATTACATAATTATTTTATTTACACATGTGGCATGTTTAAAATCTAAAAGAAAAATCAATTTGTCCAGATTATAGCACCAGCAAAGGAAATGGATGCATTAAAAATTATTTTTCTGGGATTGGCAACAGTGGGAAACTGTAGGGGAGGGGCTTGGCAGTTGAGGGAAACTGCCAGGGGAAGGAGGAGTACACCTCATCAACAAGGGTACCTGCATAACGAATATTTATATACCTAACCCTGAACTGTGCCCCCCATCTTTAAAATTAAAAATATATATTTTTTTCTGAATCGAAAATTTAGCCAGTTGTGGTGGCACACACCTGTAGCCTGCAGTCTCAGCTACTTGGGAGGCTGAGAAGGGTGGATCCCTTCAGCCCAGGAGTTCCAGGCTTCAGTGAGCCATGATTGTGCCACTGCTCTCCAGCCTGAGCAACAGAGAGAGACCCCAGTTTAAAAAAAAATTAAGCCGGGCTCGGTGGCTCAGCCTGTAATCCCGCGCCTTTGGGAGGTTAAGGTGAGTGGATGGCCTGAGCCTACGGGTTCGAGACCCGCCTGGGCAGCGAGACCTCATCTCTACAATAAATCAAAAAATCAGCCGGGCGTGGAAGCACATGCCTGTAATTCCGGCTACTCGGAAGGCTGAGGCGGAAGGCTCGCCGGAGCCCAGCAGGTCAAGGCTGCGGTGGCCGCTTCCGGCCACTGCACTCCAGTCTGGGCGACAGAGTGAGACTCCAACTCAAAAAAATAAAAAAATTATTTTTCTGTAAGAGATATGAAAGAAACAGGGCAAAATAAAATAAAACAAAATAAAAAATACCTGAACTTGTTAAAATCAGAAGTACATTCAGAAAGGAAAAGATAAGCCATCTGAAGATGACATAATAAGATAACATGATTTATAGGTTTGAGGCCAAGAAAGGAATTATATGAAATAAACCAAAGCATTTGTTGTGCTTCCGAGAAAGCATTTGCCTTAATGAAATGTTTTCTAATTTCCCCTTTCTGCCCATTTATCTTCCCTTGGAGAAAAACATACTACAGCTAAGACTGCTGTATAAATCAGGTGCTTCTAAACAAAAGGTAGACTTCTAGAATATTAAATACAAGGCTGGCCTCAAAGATTTTCTATTCCAACCTCCATCTTTTATAGATGGAGATCATGAACTCAGAGAAGTGAATGAACTTGTCCAAGTACACAGAGTTGGCAGAAAACCTGAGAGCAGACACTTAATCTTCTGTTTTCCAGTTCAGTCATTGTTTTTATACTATGCTATCTCCCAATTTTGATAATAGTAACAAATAATAAATAGAAATATACTAACAAATATTTCTAATGCTAAAGCATACTGAGCACTTACTCTGTGCCAAACATGTTTTTAAGTACATTATATAAATTAACTCATTTGATACTAAGAATTACCCTATGCGATTATATTATTATCCCCATTTTACAGATGAGAAAACTGAGGCATGGGGAAGTAAAGTACCTATCCCTAGCATCTTAAAGAATAAGTGGTGGATCCACTATAATTGTCAAGTATTCTAACTCTAGAGATCAAGTTCTTAACCATAAATAGCGAAATTCTAAGATGATGGAATTTGTTATTCAAAATTTAAAGGGGCATCAGTTAGAGGATTAAACCTTATTCTGTGGCAACATAATATTGAAGCCTGTGATTACTAAAACAGAAATAGGGGCCAATAAAAAAAAAAAAGAAAAACAGCAATTGACTTGAAGGAGAAATCTTTACCTAATTAGTAGAACAAACTTGAAGCTTTGTGAGTATCCAATTTTATACAAATCATCTAAATAGAAGGCAGTATTCTTTAGTATGCTAATTGAAACCATGCTTATTTATAATTAGAAATTATTCTTATCTATTCACAAAAGCAATCTCTCTTTTAGGCAATTTTTGGCTAGCCTAATTTTTAAGTAATAAAGTCAAATTTCTTAAGTGGGGGAAAATTCTACTGCTTCTCTTATTGATCCAAATTAATATGAACTTTCTAAAGACTCCAGTGATCACCCAGCTTCCAAATCCAATGGAAACATTGTCTTATTTTCCCAAACTCTCTGCAGCCTTGGACTCTGTTGCTTCCTCCCTCCTCCTGATACTTTTCCCACTCTTGGGTTCTATGGCATCACTCCCTGGCCCTTGCCTGGTCTTTCAGAGCTCACCTTCTTGTCAACAGCTTCCCCCTCATAAATCTGAGTGTTAAAGGTTGGTACTCCCAGCGTCTCCCTACTCCCTGTCTCCCTACTCCCTGTCTGGGTCTCCCTACTCCCTGTCTCCATGCTGTGTTGCAGTGAGCACAGCCACATCCACAGCTTCCACTACTACTTTGCCAGGAAGCTGATGCCTGCCTTCCAAACTGGGGTCTCCCGACTAGTTCTCACCTCTAGTCCCACGCTATCCATGGCAATACATCAAATTCAGCATTAATCAAATCCCAATCCCTCATATTTCTCAGAAAAATCCCATTCCTCATCTTGGTTTCCTTATTTTGTTTAATGGATTCCCCCAGTCAACAAACTCATACCTTGAATCATCCAAGGGTCCTTCCCTCCCTCTCAGAGTATATCCAGCAGGGTCATAATTGCTATGAATTGTACTTTCTAAGTTGCTCCCGAGTCTTCCCCTCTCACTATCATTCTCACGGAAACCATCTAGAGTTTATCTTCATCGCCATGTTTCTCCTCATGCCAAAAACCAGCTCTAGATTGGGTTCCATCAGAAAAAGCCGAGCCCCCAAACTAAGAATGTAAGTGCAAATCGTTTTTTTAAGAAGTGATCCCAGGAAACAAACGTAGGGGGTGTGAAAGAATGGCAAGGATGGTGGAGGGCGGCTTTGGTATGTTAATGAGCAGACAACAACTGTGAGGAAGTAGGACTCAATCCCATGGGAACTTTAGGGAGACTGTACAGAACATGGCACAGATTTGCCCCGTAGCGGGGGAGAAGAGTCAGAGCTATTTATCTACAATTGTTTGAGGAATACTCCCAAGGTGTTAACTCTTGACATTTTGGGCCTGCCACATTGTCGTCTTGCAAATTTGTCATTGCTGGGACTTGTAGCTGCTGACTTGTACAGAGGCAGTGATTGCCAAGGGAATATAACACAGCACTGGCAGCCCCTGCCTCATCTTTCCAAGGCTCCTGCTGGTTTTAGGTAAAACCCAAGTTCTTCTGTACAGCCTGCAAGATACTACATGATCCATCTCCAGCATTGTTTCCCAGTCTTTCTGGTCGAACATTTTTCTGCTTTAATCCTATCAACCTACCAACAGCTCCAAAATACACAGTGCTAGTGCCATCTCTGTGTTCTGTACTTACTATGCCCTCTTTTCAGAATACCTACCTCTACCCTCCCAATCCTATTTCTTTCTACCTGGAATATCCCAACTTTTGACAAGATACAGCTCTTGAATTTCTTCCTCTCTCAATTCCCTGCACCCTGTTGAGAACTTCCAACTGTGCCAATGCCTCACCTTCTGTCCACCTCTCTTATCAAATTGCACGGTAGTTGTTTGTCCATGTGGCTAGACCAGGCTGCCAGACTGTGAACTGCTGACAGCAAGGACTGTGTTTGATTTATCTCTTTCCTGGCATCAGGCCAATGCAAGGAAAAACTGGAAAACACCAAACAATTCCTGAAAGTCCTATCATATAAAATAGATAATAAGTTTGCAATTAAAATAAAAAAACAAAAAGGAAACATTTGAAAAATATGTATATTAATTCTTCCTTTAGTGCATGCTTTAAAAAAAAAATACTAATTGGGGATTTTTTTCCTACCTGTGAGCTATAAATCAATTTTGTTCACTCTGCTTCAGCTTCCTTAACTATGTGCTTCTTCATTGGCACCAATTTTCTTAAAGAGAATCTAATGCTTAGAGGCCCTAGCAGAAAGCTTCTGAGAATAAATACTCAGCATACGCCCTCATTAATATTTTGTGACCATACTTCAATCTCTCAAACTCACTATCTCTTTCATGTGTCTGACAGTGAGCTGCCTTCCACTTAAACCTATTTAGATACCCCTAAAAAAGAATAAACAAGTGATGTAACTACCATCCTCAGACACTTTACAGGACCCTCAAGGTCACTTGCTTCTGTCCCCCTGCAAGGGATTTCTAGCAGTCACAGTACTGATCTGCAAGAAGTCAATTCAGCATGAGTTATGGCAGTACTGCTCATCGACTTTGACTGGATCCATCATAAAAAACTTACTTATATGCAAATATACCCAAACCTGGATAATTATTATATTCAGATTCTGGGGACTGCTTGGAGACAGGAGAGGATGAAAAGGAGAAAGGGGTAATGAACTGTATTTGCAAAGGCAACTAGTTCAGCCAAAATTGACTAAACTTACGCTGATGTCAAAACTAAACATATTGAAAATATCTTTGATCTGGGATCTTGTGACACAGTTTGTGCTGGGCAACTGTTGTTTGAGATTTTGCGACTCATTGATCATTGTCACCATGTCTGATGGAAACTAAAACACCTTCAATCCATGCGAACATGATTCCTGCTTTTACTCTCCCACCCCTCTTTATCCTTATAGTTTTACAACGCGAGGGAAAAACCACCACAATGGGTCTTCCTTGTTGAAGGTTTTAACATCGGGTGTTGCCTCCCATCACCTGTGTTTTGGGTTTTGCCTTGGTCAACACTGGGACTCTTTAATCTGTGATGATAGAAATTTACAAATACAGTAACAAGGCAATCTGTTACAACAGAAAGCAAAGAAGGAAACTTGGAACGTCCTGCTCATAAGTCAGGTCTGTAAGTTTATGTTTCATTTCACATTTTCAGACCAACTGCAGGCAGCCAAGGAGTTGCTATTCAAACTGTTTTGCTGATGTCATAAGAAACCGTGTAAATAGACTTTCTATCCCAGTGACGCCAGTGCTGAAGCAGTGTCTATGTTCTTTTAAATTTTGTGAGTTTTTGTGTATATGCTCCCAATTCTGTTTGCTAATAGGCAGAGTTCTGTTTTGGTGTAAACTGATACCAGTCTTTGCAGGCAACTGTTTCTCCTTGTTCCTCTACACTGGCTATAAAACTCCTTGAGAAGGTAACAAGAAACATAGTGCAGGGATGAAGGTGGGGGGGAGATATACTGAATTCTCTTTTCCACTCCTACACTCTTTGGTCTATGGTACTCTTTCTCTAGGGGCCTATGTTCCAGGTTGTTTTATGGACAAAACCTTGCCTTTAAAGGTTTGGTGTACCTAATCAATCAATCCCCCATGTATAACAAGAGCTAACAATTCAACAAATATTCATTCAGTATCTTTTAGGAGCAAATTATTACATTTCTAAGCATATTTATTTCCTTTCTTCTCTCTTTTTTGATTTCAATATTCCTTTAAGGAAAGAAAGAACAGGATTTTAATTCACATTTTACCATTTAAGAAGTTGTGATGTAGAGAGGTATTTTTTGTTTTGTTTTGAATTGGGTGTCTTACTCTGTTGCCCAGACTGGAGTGCAATGACACAATCAAGCTCAACACAGTCTTGACTTACAGAGGTCAGGTGATCCTCCTGCCTCAGTTTCCCCAAGTATCTGGGCCTACACACATGTGCCACCATGCCTGGCTATTTATTTTATGTTTTGTACAGACAAGGTTCACTATGTTGCCTAGGCTGGTCTTGAACTCCTGGGCTCAAGCAATCTTCTCACCTTGGCCTAAGTGCTGGGATTGTAGGCATGAGCCACCACACCCAGCCTAGAGAGTTTTTATACTATATCTGTAATAAAAGAGCAAGTCTATGAAAGGACTGGAATAAAACACAAGCTTAATGACAGAAATCCCGGTGTCCTTTCTCTCATCCTTCCCTGAGCTTATACCAAGTTACACTGTATAACAAACAGTAGTGGAGAGAGATTCTAATCACAGAGGTTTTCAACTTGAGATCTATGCCCATGGATGAATGTAGGATGTCCGAAACTTGAAACTGTATTCAAAAAGTTGGTATATGTGCATTTTTCTGGGAAGAGAATCAATAACTCCCAATGTTTAAGAAAGATTTTAATCATATGATTTATATTTCATACACATGAAATAACAAAGCATCTTCAATATTGCATGAGACTTGGTATCTCTCCTTCTTAGTCACCTAAAATGTAACCTTGTTAAAATTATCCATGTATAAAAAGTTACCTCACAACTTAACAGCTGAAAACAATTACTTTATTTTCTCACAAATCTAAAATTTGGGCAGGGCTCAGTAGACAAAGCTCTTCTCTGTACTATGGGATGTCAGCGGGGATCACACAGAATAGGCCTCATGAAGAGTAAGACTTGACCTTAGAGAGGAAGTATGAATGTTTAGATAAAGCATATTCTAGCCCAAGGAAAGGACCATGGGGCGACTCGGAGTGAGAGTGTCAGAGAGGAGCTGGTATGTCTGGCTGGGCCTCCTGACTCCCAGCGCATTGTTTTGTCATCCTGTGACCTTTTCTCTTTTATCTGTATTTTCCTGTCCTGTAGTCGTGACAACAAGGAGCAGTAGAACTGAAGCATGGGTTTAAAGTGCTGTATTTGATTTTGGCAATTGATTATGAATGGAAAAAGAAGATTTTGTTAAGAAAATGGTATGGGAAATCAAAAATGAGGAACCTAATATGCTAATGAAAAAATTATAAATTTTGAGGATCTGCTTCCTAGATGGCTCTTGCACATGGCTGGCTGCAGGTTCCTTTTCATTTAGGCCTTTCTGCTAGGTAGGTAAAGACACTTCACAGCATGGTGGCTGGGTTCCAAGAAACAGAAAGTGGAAGCTTCCAGTTTCTTAAGGCCTTCACCAAAAACTGATACAGTGTCACTTCTACCATATTCTGTTGGTCAAACAAGAGATTCAACGGGAGGAGACACAGACAGCACTTCTTGATGGGAAGAGAGTCAAAGAATTTTAAGGCCATGTTTTAAAATTGCCACGTATCTCTGGAAGCATCT
>NW_007255866.1:1105-2503 GCF_000164805.1 Carlito syrichta | reverse complement strand
GAGACTCCTCTTGTCTCCCTGGATCCATCTTCCAGGAAATGAGGAGTCTGAAAAGCCTGATCATTTCATCTCTAGCCAGAAAGAAGTCCCTACTCTCCTAAGATCCTCAGAGTACTTTCTTTTCCCTTCCTTCAGCTGCTGCTCAGGTCCTGTTGGGAGCAGACAGCAGTTATCAGAGGGGTGAGCTCCAGGGAGGGCAGGTGGAGGGTGGAAGAGCTCATGGGCAGTGTGCTGCAGGGGAATCCCTGGGTTGGAAGAGGGAGCAGGGATCCAGGTCTGGTTCTTTCCTGTGTGCCCCAGGAAAAGTCCACCTTGTAGGGTATCCTCTCCTCTGTCAAAGAGAGCCTAGGGCAGATAACCTCTGAGGCTTATCCTAGTTGTGACATTTTGGGGATGGTGATTCCACCCAGATAGGACTCACCTGTGGCTGTGTCTAATCCTCCTCTCTGTGTCACCCATCCTATCTTGTCATATTCCTGTGGCCTTACAGGGACTGATGGCCACTGAATCTGTTTAGGCTCTACCAGTGAGAAGACCTCAGACAGTCCCTGTGACCACTTTTTCATGCCCAAGGGAGGAAGTCTCCTCTTCCAGCCTCCTCCATCTGACCCTCTGCTTTCTATGCTTTTGATCCAGAGGGGTCTTGGGCCCAAGCCCTCAGATCAACTGCTGAAGGACATCATCTGCCTCCCCGCATTGTGTGGAAATGTCTGCAAACCGCACTCAGGAAGGTCTGTTCAGCTGTGCCTCTGAGAAGCTGCCAATAAAAAACCTCAGCCAGACCTTTCAGTTCCAGTCTGTTTAGAAGACAATAGCTTCTTTTTCCCCTGGTTCCAGGTATTGACCCCCTCTTATCAATGTTGCTGGAGTCAGGCAAACATTGTTTTGGCAGAATTATTCTTGAAAATCTCTTAGAAATGTGCCATACGGAAAATGAAATACTCTCCCAGAGAGTCTAATTGCCACATTCTACCCATTAGAACAAATAACTGTTTCTTGAACTGCTGATTAACTACAGCACTTATGTTTAGTGTCCATAGTTTTACCATAACTTGTGTGTTTAAACATTAGATTAGTGCTACAAACGATAGTTGAGGTATTAAAGGATACTTTTGTTTCAATTCTTGATTAATGAGGGACCAGGAGGATTTTAGAAGAGGTTCAAAGAGTCAGAGAAGACTCCTCTGGAGGCCAGCAGGAGTGCTGAAATGAATTTACAGACAGACGCCCCATGTCACAGGGTCATGGTGTTTGTGGATACATGGGTCATGGGCAGGAGACACATAGTTAACTTTTTATTTATTTTTATTTTTATTTATTTATTTTTTTGAGTTGGAATCTCACTCTGTCACCCAGACTGGAGTGCAGTGGCTGCTCCCGACCACTGCAACCTCAACC
>NW_007255866.1:0-547 GCF_000164805.1 Carlito syrichta | reverse complement strand
TCTGGTAAGCAGCTCACAGTAGATGTGGATAGGAGGAGAGAGACACCTTTGAAAACCACAATAGCAGCTGCTTCTTACAGTCATGCAATTAGCATCTGCCAGACATGCAGGAGCTTTCAGACCCATAATCTCGTGTGATTCATGCTCTCATTTTGGGTCAGGAAAAGAAACTGGAGGTGAGGCAGGCTGAGGAACTTGTTCATGGTCACCCTCCACTAAAATCAGGACTTCACCCCAGAAATGCTTCCAATTCATGTGCTACGCAACCTCCTCAGAATCAAGTGAGAGTTGTTCTAATTTCTTGCTGATGAGAAACATTTTTCCTGTTTCCAACACTTTGTTTTTTATAATCAACCTGTTTTAATTTTGATATTGAGGGGTACAGTTAAGGGTTAGGTATACAAATACATTTTGTTCAGACACTCTTGTTGATAAGAGGTGTTTCCCCATCCCAAGATAGATATTTACAACCGTTAATCCCATCTCCCTCCCCCCCCATAGTTTCCCACTACTGTCAGTCATTTTCTTATAGTATTACATTGGATGT
>NW_007255865.1:130988-143959 GCF_000164805.1 Carlito syrichta | reverse complement strand
TCTAGATATTTCTAGTCTGTCAATTTCTTGATTTAAAAGATATATATTTTTTATTTTTTTTAGAGACAGAGTCTCACTCTGTCACACAGGCTGGAGTGCCAAGGTGTGATCATATCTCATGGCAACCTCAACCTCCTGGGCTCGAGCAATCCATTCACTTCAGCCTCCTGAATAACTGAGACTACAGGCGTGAGTCACCACACCTGGCTAATTTTCTTTATTTCTTTTTTTTGTAGAGACAGGATCTCACTATGATGCCCAGACTGGTCTCAAACTCCTGGCCTCAAGCCATCCTCCTCTCAAAGTGTTGGGATTATAGGTGTGAGCCCTCAAGCCTGGCCTTAGTCTGTCAACTTCTTTTACCACTGTCCCTGCCTTTTCTTTGGCCACCGTATGCTCCTTTGCTTAGGAGCCTGTTCACTGGCTTCCTAATTCCAGGATGTCCTCTGTAATTGCAGCCAAACCCTTTCACCTTGCTCTCCTGCTAGAAGTCCTCCAATGGCTCCCTCTGTCTTAAGGATAAGTCTGAATCCTTTGCAAGGTGCACACCTATTTTTCTATCATGATAATCACTTCTAACTCCAAATCTCTCTCTACCACTGCCCTTCCCACCAGTCCCCTAACACACATACAGGTCAGCCAAACTTACCTTTTTGCAAATTCTCTAGAATTCACTCAGTTCCTTCTTATCTTTGTACCTTTGCATACACTTGTTCCTGCTGTCTGGAATGTCCTTCCCTGTCCCTTCACTAGATCGACACTTATTAATCTTTCAAGATCCAACTCAGGTTCTGCTCCCTTCCCAGGAAAAGCCTCAAAAATATTCATAAAATGAATGGATCCAATGACTGCTTAGATGAACAGTATCACAATAGTTGTGTGGTGTCTTTTTGCAACCCCCCCCTCGCATTTACTATATATTTGATCTTCCCAGAGACCCGAACCCTAACCCTGTAAGGTAGGCAAGGAAGATAACTATCCCTGCCTTGAAGATGGAGAAACTAAGGTGCAGAGAAGGTAAGTGACACAGTCATCAGGATCAGCACTAGGACCTGAAGCCACGTCTTCTGTCTCACAGTCCAGTGCTCTTCACATCGTATTGTAAAAAGCAAAATCTACTCAACTGTCATAACTGGGAGACTGGAGGACTGAGCCTCTGTGCCCTGTCCTGTTATGCTCAGGCAACAGAGAATCATGGGGATGGAGGTGTAAGCTAATGATCTAGTTCCCCAGCCACAGGGGTTGCCCATATCCCATACAGTGTAGGGAAACCGCCTGTATCACCCAAAAGCCCTATGCCTAATCTGAAAACAAGACCCCAAGAAGCCCTAACACCTCAAAATATGTGATTCACATTTTTTACAAAAGCAAAATTAACCTCAAAGGCATGAAGAAGTCCAGTGAAAGTCTAATTTTTTTCCCCTATGAAGTCCTCTTTGATGCGTTGGATGAAATGTTAAATTCTCCTCACTCCCCCTCCCTTATTTTTGGCTGTTCCTGCTTTGCTGGTGCCCTAAGCAAATATTTAGTCTGCCCCTGTGGATAGCAAGCACAGGCTTTCCCGGCCTTTGATCTTCTGACCTTGGCTGCCTGGCCCCATCCAGCAGTGAGGCTGGATGGAGGGAGAGGAAGGGGCTGGAGCCAGATGTCCAGCACTCATTGGAGTGGAGGCAGAAGGGTGAGAGAATGAGGGGAGGCAGGTTCTGCCACTGGGGAACAGACACAGAAACAGAATAGAGAGTGCCCGAGGAGGGAGTGGGAGTGGGAGAGGAAAGCCCTCACCACGGGTGGGTGTGGCACAGCTGGCTAGGTCAGGGTTCCCACAGTCAGGCCCCTCTGTGCAAGGGACAATGGTGCCTGAATATCAGGTATAGAGAGAAAAGCCACCTTTCCCACCTCCTTCCTCCTTTCACCCAACGAGAGTCAGGGCAGAGTTGTCTGACTTCCACATCCATGGACTATGCAGGACCAAAGGCTGAGGATACCAGACACCTTCCTGTCACACTACATGCTCACTATAGCTCAGTTTCCCCCACTAGCTAAATGCCACTGCCGGGTTCTGTTCCCTAGCACTCTTCCATCAGATAAAGATGTACCTGAAAATTGAGTTGAGTTCATCAAGCATATATGAGGCACCCACTATGTTCCAGGCCCTGGGCTGTACACTGTGTGAATAAAAACCCAGCACTTGACCCAGAGGATCTGGAGGGGCTGGGTTAAGTCCCCCGTGAGCACCTGTTCCCGCTTCCGCCCTCAAGCTTGGTCTTGTTTCCATGGTGCCCCTGCTGGACAAGAGAGGAACTACAGGACTCCTCAGAGGGATGGGATCAAGCATGGGTGGCCTGTGAGTCCCGGATGGCGGCCCCACCCCCAAGTAGGGGAAGTGAGTGTCTGAGCCTAGCCTCCTTCCCACCCACAACAAAGCCCCAAGGGCAAGAGCAGGCTAGGTGGAGGAGACAGCCTCTTCCTGACGCTCCTTGGGGCGGCAGTCTCCGCCTTCCACCCCAGGCTCCAATGGCAGAACGCCAGTTGCCCCAGGACCGCTGCCCTGGTGGCCGCACCTAGGGAGGTCCCATTCCCACAGTCCTCCAGTGGGGCCCTGAAGCTTTCCTTCCCTGAAATACACACACGAATGTACACATACACACACTGACGACAACAACAAAAAACCCCGGAGAAACCAAAGCCAGGAGTGGCACTCTGTCTGGAACATGGAGCGGGGGGGAGGGAGGCCTGCACAGAGCAGGGAAAGCCGAGGCAAGGGGCCCTGGGCTGTGACTCAGGCCCCAGGAAGCTGGTGACTCCCAGACGGGCCCTCTAATGACTCACAGGGACTGTAGGCTCGGCAGCTCCCACAGCGCTTCTGCGGGGATTCCTCCCAGTTGGTTGTTCTGCAGCATCCTGTAAGGCAAAGAGAAAGGGTTTTAAGGTCCCACATGGCATGTGGAGCTGGGGGATGGGGGCAGGCTCCTGTCTTGAACCCCCTTCCCCCAGCCAGATTCCGCCCTCTTGCCCCAGCTTCAGAACCCTCAAGAGAGTCCTGGTCCTGCCCACCGCTGCCTTGTTAGTGGGGAATCAGAGGCTGCTGAGGTCTTGCGGGACTGGGAGGACCAGTCTGGGAGCAGTGTATCAAGGATGAGGCAAGGGTAAAGAAGACAATGGGAGGAAGAAGAGATGTTCTGGAAGCAGTGAAACCTGGAAGTCAGAATATTTAGGATTCAGTTGAAGTTTCGTGTCAAAAAGGACGTGGAAAAATAGAGGGTTTTTTTCTCCCGAGGACTCAGTTTTCCTTGATTCAACTGAAAACTAAAGGTTTCAGCTGGGCTTGGTGGCTCAACCTGTAATCCCGTGCCTTTGGGAGGCTGAGGTGAGTGGATTGCCTGAGCCCGTGGGTTCGAGACCCGCCGGGGCAGCAAGACCTCATCTCTACAATAAACCAAAAAAAAAAAAAAATCAGCCAGGCATGATAGCACATGGCTGTAATTCCGGCTACTTGGAAGGCTGAGGCGGAAGGATCGCCGGAGTCCAGCAGGTTGAGACAGCGGTGGCCGGAAGCGGCCATTGCACTCCAGTCTGGGCGACAGAGTGAGACTCCAACTCAAAAATAATTAATTAATTAATTTAAAAAACAAACAAAACTAAAGGTTTCTTTGTGGAAGAAGAAGATGTGAATGAGGATGAGGCTGCCACTTGGGTGTCAGGGCCCAGGAAAATAATTTGTTGAGTCTTTGTCTATAGAAACAATTTGAAGCACCCAAGATCAATGTATGATGGTCCAATCTCACATAAGCCCACAAGGAAGTAACACACCAGCCAGTGAAATCAGTCTACCCGCTAGGATGCCCTTCTGGAACCAGGGCCCAAGCCACAGGACTCCAAGACAAGTCCGTAGACAGGAGTCATGGACTCCTTAGGGGAACCTGGCAAACCCCACATGCAGGCTAGGTCAGAGAGCACGCAGAAGGGGAGGGATGGGGCATCTGGGCACTGCTCCAGGTGGCGATGCTGGCCCCAGACCTCAAAGAGGTCTTAGAACACTCTAAGGAAGGCACTCCAAAGTGCAAGGAGTCCCCTGAGACCTGGGGCCCTGCGCAAGAATCCTGCTTGCCTGGTTCTCAGGAAAGAACTGGGTAAAGAAAGAAACAGGAGGGAGGCCCTTGGGTGGCAGTTGTCATCTGAATGTTCCTTTCCTCTAGGCCTCCAGATCCAGAAATGAGGACAAGGAAGACACACGGGGAGTTCAGGAAAGAGCTGGGGAAGCAGGAAGGAAGAAAGGAGCTACTGACGACCCACTTCCTCTTCCCTTCCCAGGTACCTTCCATCCATCTTTCAGAGGGAGAAGTCAAGGCGCAGAGAGAATGAGCATCTTGCCCAAGATCGCTTAGGTAGCACCACACTTCAGAAAAAGCGCCATTTCCTGACCTTTAAGTTGAATGATAGCAACAGCTAATGTGCCAGGCCCTGATCTTAGAGCATTATATGTATTAATTCAAATTCAAATTTATCCTTGCATCCCCAGCAGATAGGAATATATTTTTGTCATACTCATTTTGAGGCCACACAACTGATAAGCAGCAGAGCTGGGGTTTGAACCCAGGGGGTTTAGGATCCAGAGTCTGGGCACTTAACCATTATACCACACAGCATCTATCAGAATGGCCAGAAAATGCTGTGGGTGGGGGCAGGGTAGAAATGATGAGCCTGAGTAGTTATGGATGCCTCCTAAACGACTGTGCTGATCACAATCACACATGCTATCTCTCTTAAACTCCTCTTACGGATATTTGAAAACCCCAAATAACCCAACCGCAGCACAAGAACAAAAGAACACTAGGCTCACTGTGGTCATGGGGTGGGGATTGAAAGGAGCCCTTCACGGAAGCAAAACTAAGGGAGGGAGAGAACAAAGATAGGCTCTGGGGACCCCTGGGATTAGGGTCCTCCCTGCCACCAGAGGCTGGGGTAGAGATTGAGGGCAGCATGGAGGAAGGGCCAGGCTGCAGGGAGGGGCAGAGCCCAGGGATCTGAGCAGCTAGAGGCTCCACCCCTGTCTGTGCACACTCTGTGATCTTGAAGTTCTCTAGGCCGCCACTGGCCCCTCCAGCCCGGGCTTAACACAGACAGAGGGACCTTTCCAATTACTGTACAGAGTTTTACCTCAGGGATAAAATTAAACCTGCATCTTTTATGTATCCTAAGGTACAGAGGTCACATGTGCAGGCTCTGAAGTCAGGCAGCTCTGATCTGTATTCATGCTCTGGCTCTTCCCAGCTGTGTGGTAGTGGGTAAGCTCCTTAAACTCTATGGGCCACAGTTTCCTCATCTGTTAATTGGGGATAATGATACTGACCTAATGTAATGAATGTATGGACCAAATAAATAACCCCTGTAGGCAGTGTCTCGCACATAGGAAAAGTTCCAAGGAGCACCTCCATGTACCTCTACCTGTATCACCCCCTAAGATCCCTCTATCTTTTCTTCTGTCAAATCCCAGACGGAGAAATTTAGAAATATCTTCAAGGTTTCTGAATTGTACATTCCCTCAACACAGAAGCTGCAGCATCTTTGCAAGACAATTTTCCTCGTAGTGGCAAGGGACTCAGCGTCACCCCAGACAGCTCATTCCAAGCCTGAGAGTCTGGTCATCAGAAAGTTCATCCTTTCTTTCATTAAATCAACACCCGTCAGGCTGGAGGTCAGTAAGCACTTGGCCTTGGCCCTGACCAGCTTCCCTTGCTGTTCTTGGTCTCATCTCCCAGCCATCACTCCTTTTTTAAACCACAACTGGGTTTCAAAGGCTGGAAGCATCTTTAGAAGGAAACAGCCTCTTTGGTTTCCAAGCTGATAAGATGGTGACTCAAAGAGAAGAGATGACTTGCCCTAAGTTACAAAACAAATTACTGACAAACTCAGGACTAGGACCCAAGTCCTGTCTGCCAGGCCAGTGCTTTGGGGACCACATTTCTCTACTTCTCTTGCTGGCCCTGGTTCTGCCTGGAGAAAACAGAGTCTAATCTGGTGGTTCTCAGCCCTGGTTGCACATTTGAATCACCTGGGAAGATTTTTAATGCCCAGGCCACAGCAAAGCCCAATTAAATGCTGGGGTAAAATCTTAGGGAAAGGGATCCTAAGCAACAGCACAAGACCTCATATCTACAAAAAAATAATAAAATAAAAAAATTAGGCAGGCGTGGTGGTATGCGCCCTTAGTCCCAGCTATTCAGGAGGCTGAGGTAGAAGGATCACCTGAGCCCAGGAGGTCAGGGTTGTGGTAAGCTATGAATGCCGCTGTACTCCTGCCTGGGCAACAGAGTGAGACCCCCAACTAAAAAAAAAAATAAAATAAAATCTGCGGAAGGAATATTTGACATCGGCGGTTTTCCAGCTTCTAGGTGATTCTAATGTGCAGCCATTGGTCCAGCAGAAGTCTAGTCTTCACCACCCCTTCCCTCCTCACACACATGAAGCATCTCCCTGGCCAGAGAGGCATTAGGGGGCAAGAACCGGGAATGTCAAATCCTGAAGGTACGTGTCCCACCAGTAGTTCCCAAAGGCCCTTCCTTTGGTTCTATGGAGGCACCCCTGGGTTACTAGGTGGGTTGGTAAGATAGAACCTGAACTGGAATCTACCACTCTCCCACCCACTTTTATCAGAGGAGACCTCCTTCATCTGTTGTATGTACCAGGACTTCTGCACAAGGTGTTTTTTAGTTTGTTTCTGCAGCTAAAATGTTAGATATTATTTTAAAATTTATTCCAAGTCTCCCATTTTAAAAGGTGAGAAAACTAAGGCACAAAGAAAGGAAGTCTAAGGATCCTCCTTGACCCTTGACACATGAGCTGGCATCTGGTGAGACTCGAGTCTGGCCTCAAGTCTTCCTGCTGCACATGAGATGCTGTCATCCAGTCCATTGAAGGGATGAGGCAGCAGGCTCTGCCTCAGGTACAAAAATGGCTTAGAGAAGCTCCCTGGGCTCTGGGTTTCCTGGGCAGCCTTCTCCCATTAGCCATACCAGTGAGGCTCAGACAAAGCCCAGCAACCCCAAAGGATTCACATGTTCCTCCTTGGGTCAGTTCAATTCAGTTCATCAGCACCGAGGAGCCCCACTAGGCTGGGCCCCTGTCAAACCAGGTGAGGTAAACCCATGATGTCCACCTAATACTGCTCCATACCACATGAAAAGGCTATGCCAGAGGCCGGCACAGGCAGATTTCCTGAGGATGGACCCAAGAGATGCTAACTCCCTTCTACTCCCCTGGCCTCGAGCCAGGGCTTCAAATGGGATGGGTCCCGGCTCAGGAAGCAGGCAGCGACCCTTCTAGAGCCTTAGTCTTTTTAGAGACAAAATCTCACTTCTGTCACCCAGGCTGGAGTGCAATGGCGTGATCATTGCACACTATAACCTCTAACTTCTGGGCTCAAGCAATCTTCCTACCTCAGTCTCGAGTAGCTGGGACTACAGGGCTAGTTTTTTTTATTTTTTGTAGAGATGGGGGTCTCACTCTGTTGTCCAGACCTTAGAGACTTAGTCTTTACCAAGAAAGCATGGACTAGGAATCTTCAGTCACAGACTCCCAGGGATTTGAGACTCAATCCAGAAGAAAGACATCTGGGAAAATCTTTGGCCCACTCTCTGTCAGTCAGAGAAGGGAGGCAGGTCCTTGAAATGTCAGCCTTGTTTTTCAGATCTGGGCCTCGGAGTGAAAGGCCTAGGAGTCTCTCTACATGGGGCCAGACCATCCAGACATCAGGAAGGTGGAAGCCTTGGGTGGTCTGCAGAAGTGGACAGATGACCAAAGTCCAGGCCTCATTCAGCTCTCTGAGAGGGCAGCTGTGGGAGGAAGCCTGTGGGAAAGCAGCTAAGATGACCGTCTCCTGCTAAAAGAGGTTATTATGCCAATGCTGGGCTCAAAAACAAGCAATGACAGGAACTGCAGCAAGGGAAACTGACATTAGACATTAGGAACCTTTTGAGATAAAGACCTGAGAGGCCTAACAGACAGAAAGACACACACCCTCAGCCTGTGGATCAAGATGTAGGAGCGCTGGTCACAGCTGCCTCATGCCCTGTAGAGACACATGGGGCAGGAGCCCTCAGAGGTCCCAGCATTTTCCCACATGCACAGGGCAGCAGGAACTGTGTCTTCCCTTAGGACAGCTCTAGTGGTGGCCAAGAGGCAAGCCTGGCATCTGGGCCTTCCCAACTCAGCAGGACAGAGATATCAGGGTAAGGCTGGAAATTCCCCTCAGAGGCTGACTCTGTTTATCCAAGCCTGGCCAGAACTTGTCGGGCTGATGATGTGGAGAACCCACAGAGGAGGAAGAGGCTTTTAAGAGCAGTATGTCCAGGGCGGGCATGGGGTGAGTGGGAAGGACATGAGGGAGGGCTCTTGCCACAGTCGTTTAAGAAAAGATCAGGGGCTAGCCAGGTGTGGCGGCCTGTAGTTCCAGCAGAAGGATCACCTGAGCCCAGGAGGCTGAGGCTGTGGAAGCCATGATTGTACCACTGCACTCCAGCCTGGGCGACAGAGAGAGACTCTGACTCAAAAAAAGGAGGAGGAGGAGGAGGAGGAGAAGGAGGAATCACCTTTATTTAATCCTTTGCCTCTGGGAGGAAAAGAAGAAAGCAAAGTGTCTCACAGGGACAGCCAGTCCCCAGAGAAAGGAAGATGCAGTTCAGATGAGGGGCTCAGACAGAGAGAAGGCGGGGAGCAGCTAAGATGACCATCTCCTGCTAGAAAAAAAGGTTATTATGCCAAAGGTGGACTCAAAAACAAGCAATGACAGGAGCTGCAGCAAGGGAAACTGACATCAGACATTGAAAGAACTTTGTGCCCAGAATGCAGGCAGAATTTCTGCTTTGAAGCATGTTGAGGAAGAGAATAACTCCCCGAGACCACCCAGCCCATCCCTGAAGTGGGGAGGCTCTGCAGGCGAAGACTTTAGGGGACCGGGTGGTCTTCGGGGGGGGCAAAATGGCACTCAATGGCAGAGTGGAAGCAGTCAGGCTGCACTGGGCTCCCACCCGCAGCCTCCCCAGGCTGCCCTGCTCCCTGAGCCAAGGGCGCCTTTTGTAGAAAGGGGCAGGAGACCTGTGGTTTCTCTGAGGCTTTGATTTATTGCCTAATGCAGGCAAAGAAGAAAGAAGAGGCTCATCTCTAAGCCGGAGTCTTAGGAACGGGACGTGAGTCTCACATCTTCTGAAGGCCCAGCAAACAGAGCCCTGCTCTCTAATCCAGGCTGCAGGTCTGAGCCTGCCACTGGGCACAGACACGCCACCAAGCAGGCCGCCTGCACTGTGTGTCTGGCTTAGAATGCCTTCTCCCTCCCCAGGGTAGCAATGTTTACAGGGAGAGAGAGAGACACAGAGAGGAGGTAGGAAGGAGAACTGGGAAGGAACTGTTCCCTGGCAGGGAACAGGGGCAGGGAGAGGGAGAGAGAGGCCTGAGAAAGAGAGGAAGGAGAAGACAAGGAGACTGAGCCTGGAAAAAAAGAAAGTGCTTAGATGTAGGTTGTCGACTGGCAGGAAGCCAGAAGCTCATGGGCCAAGAGGGCAGGACCACCACTGGCCCACAAACAACTTTGAGCAAACTACAAAAAGATATCCCTTTCTGGGTAGATGCAGCCCCATGCCGGGGCAAGGACCGGGTTTCAGCACCTTCTCACTTCCTTAGCCAGATGCTCTGGTGCAGTAAACAATCTGTTCAACTGGACAAAGGAGACCTCCAAATCAAGTCAGGACTGAGGGAGCTGCAGAATTGGTGAATGGCTCGCCACTTCAGGGATGCCCCAAATGCTCATTCTGTTGCTCCGGGGTTAGCCCCCAGGATCTTCATTTTCTTCCTAAACCAGACCCTATGGCGATACACCCTCCTGGGGAACCTCTGTGCCTCTGCTTCCTCCCACTTCCTTCTACCTCACTCATCATAAGAACACCACGAGGTTTTCGGGAAGACAGTCTTGGTTGGGACAAGATGAGTCATGGATTGGAATACTGGGAGGAGATGGTGCCTCCACCTTCCCTTCTCTAAAATGGGCCATCAGTCCCATGGCAAGCAGAAGTCAGGTGAAACAACAGAAGGTTCTCCCCAACTCTGACTTTCCTTTTGCTTCAAAGGAAAGGTGACAAGGGCTGATAGGAGGCAGGCTAAGGACTGAAGGAGTAGATATGCTCATGGTGAGAATGAAAACGCTGCCGTAGGCCAGGCTCGGTGGCTCAGCCTGTAATCCCAGCACTTTGGGACGCCGAGGCAAGTGGATTGTCTGAGCCCACGGGTTCGAGACCAGCCCGGGCAACTTAGCAAGACCTCATCTAGACAATAAATCAAAAATTACCTGGGCGTGGTATCGTGCGCCTGTAGTTCTGGCTACTTGAAAGCCTGAGGTGGAAGGATTGCCTGAGCCCAACAGGTCAACGTTGGCTGGGGTGGCCAAGAGCATGCCACTGCACTCCAGCTTGGGCAACAGAGTGAGACTCCAACTCAAAAAAAAAAGAAAAGAAAAGAAGAGAAAACGCTGCTATAGCCATGGAGACTAAGGTTGGACCTCAAGAGGAAGAATGGCCAAAGAAAACCCACCTGGGTCCCTCCTCTCCAGAAGTAGTCTTATCCCTCTCCTGGGCAAGAGGTCATGGGGAGAGACTTGTGGGTCCGTGACTGAACTCAGCCCCACAAAGACTTGTGCTGATGTTCAGACACAAAGTACAAAAAGAAAATGCGTCACCTCCCTACAGGGTTGCCAATTGCATCAGATGCAATTAACTGTTTACAGACCATAAATTTTGTTACAGACAAGGTAAGAGCAAAGAAAGGGAAAAGACAGTGGAAATTCAAAGTGAAGACATGGAAATAACAAACAAATCAGTGGTGAACCAGACACAGATGACAAAACATTGATTTGTTCCCAATTCCTGATGTCCAGTCCTATGAAACATGAGGTGCACCTGTACTTACAAGATTTTCAGGCTGTGGAGACCAGAGAATGCTTGTCCTGGGATGTGTGAGAGATGGTTCCCGGAGAGACGCCTGGAAATCAGAGACAAGGGTCAGTGGTGCTGGCAGAGAACCCAAGGAGGGCATGACCTCCATTAGTTACTGTCCTGGGATGCAAGAAAGGAGGGTGTTGGTGACAATGAGCGTTTCTAGAGACCTGCAATGTGTTCAATACAATTCACATGCATCATCTCAGTTTTCACAATAACCCTGTAAGATACCTATTGTTGTCCTCAATTTGCAGATGAGGAAACCGAGGCTGGGGGAAGTTAATCACTTTCCCTGGGGGTCACAAAGTCAGTCAGCGACAGAGCATGGTGGTCTCATCCAGAAAGGGCTCACATCAAGGCCGTGACCGCTCCACAGCACCGCATCCTCCCCTGAGCCCACCTGGGTCACTGCAGCTGCCCTCGACTCCTGGACTGTGTTGCATGGTGTCACTAGTGGAGGGTGAGTCCGAGAGGTGTGTCTGTGTCTCCCCAGGCCCTAAACTATGCAGCTAACCCGCACTAATCCAGGAGGGTTAGGAAACAGGGTGTTGGAATGAGTCTAACATTCTGGTCTAATTAAGCGTTTCCATGTTTGTCAGGGGGTAATCACCAATTCTAAAAGGAGCAAATGCAACAAAATATACTCAGTGCTGAAACCTGACTGAGCAGAGCTTAACGGAGGATGATTCAGAAGACACTGCCTGATCTCCAAAGTCCCCAGGGACATGGTTGTGTGCATCAACGGTGCTGAGAGGCCTGCAGACTGTGCTGAAATACCTCAGAAACAATTTTTTAAAATAAATCTCTAATAAAAGTGTCTTTATCCGACATTTGTTGTATTTAAGAAAACAGTGTGGAAAGGCATTGTGACATTCGAGGTCTCCTAGCTTGGGTTCTATAGGAGGTCGTTTGTCGTGGAATGTCCTTTAGGTGGAGCTTTCAAGACAGGCCCTGAGGGCACACCTCATCAGCAAGGGTACCTGCATAATGAGCATTCACATACCTAACCCTGAATTGTACCCCACATCTTTAAAATTAAAAAAAAAAAAAGCCGGGCTCAGTGACTCAGCCTGTAATCCCAGCACTCTGGGAGGCCAAGGCGAGATGATTGCCTGAGCCCAGGGTACGAGACCAGCCTGGGCAACTTGGCAAGACCTCATCTCTACAGTTAAAAAAAAAAAAAAAAAAAGCTGGGCATGGTGGTGTGCACCTATGGTTCAGCTACTTAGAAGGCTGAAGCAGAAGGATCACCTGAGCCCAGCAGGTCCAGGCTGCAGTGGCCGTGAGCGTGCCCCTGCACTCTAGCCTAGGTGACAGAGTGAGACTCCTACTTAAAAACAAAACAAAACAAAAAAAGTGTGGTCATGGTGGCAGTCAGGCAGCCCAAAGAGGGAGCCCGGAGGTAACTGTCATCCGTTCATGCCAGTCTCAGGAGTGGTGGCTGTGCACGGGTGAGGGTGGAGGATTTTTAATTGCTGCAGAATTAATGTGCTTACTTCTCACCCCTGGGGCGCCCGGGCTTAATTACTGTCTTAGGTCACATATGCAAATGAGGCTGCTGTTATTCCTGGTCCTGGCAGTTGGCAGCCCAGGTAACCAGCCTTCCCATTTTGCAGAGGGACCAGCGGGAAGCAGCCGGAGTGCCCAGGCCAGGCTGGCCTCCCACTGGCGCTGGCTCTGATGAAGGTGGGGCCTGTCCGGGTCTTGGTGAACCCAAGAGTACAAGGCTGTGTTGGAGAGTCCTTGCTATCTGAAGGCGCTAGGAGATCAGCTGGCAATAGTGGAGAAGCCCTGGAGGACCTGAACTCATGAGTCCTTGAGGAGAGCGGATCTTTCTCTGTTTTTATAGAAACAGGGTCTCTGTCCCCCAGGATGGAGAACAGTGGCACCAACATGGCAAACTCCTGGGCTCAAGCGACCCTCTGCCTTTCGAGTAACTATGGCTACAAGTGCACTCCCATACCTGGGTGATTTTTTTTTTTTTTTTTT
>NW_007255865.1:129613-130968 GCF_000164805.1 Carlito syrichta | reverse complement strand
GGCCACTGCACTCCAGTCTGGGCGACAGAGTGAGACTCCAACTCAAAAAAAAAAAAAGACTGGCCCACCCCTCTCAGGGAAAGGAAGATGGAAAGCCAACCCTAAGTTCTCAGGTTATGTACCATACGTTACCTGCCCCAAGCTCCTTGACCTTTGCATTCCACCCATGCTGTATCACCTCCACCTTCCCCCTCCACTGCCTCTTACTCTAGCCACTTCTTTCAAAAACTGGCTGAATATGCCTCCTCCAGGAAGGCTTCCCTCACCACTAGCCAGGCCCACCCTGACTACTACTCCCTTACATAGAATGCCCTGGGTACCCTCACCAACAGCTACCACATCCACCTGCTGACTTGCTGAGCACACACTTCAGCCTCACCTGGAAGCTCCCTGTGGGGAGCAGGCAAGTCTTTCATCTTGTTTTCCCCAGAGAACTTTGAGCTTGTATTCCACCCAAATATTTGGCCTGGAAAACTCAGCCATGGCCCAGGGCAGTTTGACCTTGAAGAATACTGTCTAGGGTCAAGGTAGGGAGAGGGGAGTAGTGAGACCAGGGTAGGGGTGAAATTGAGAATGCTTTCAGGGCCAGGAGCTCACAGTCCAAGGATCTATGTGGTGAGAAAACAAGAATCAACGAGGCTAGGAGGTGTTGGGAATAAAGATAGGATGAAGGTAAGGATCAGGAAGAGAGACCTGGCTTCCCAGATCAGGCCAGCCAGGCACTCTGGCTCAGGAGATGGCTTATTCATGAGCACCTCTAGCATGTAAGGCCAGACTTTAAGGACTCCAGCCTGAGAGTGACCTCTGTGGGCAGTAATTGACCAGGGAGGACTTTGTGAAGCAAGCGGACTGTATAAAAGGAGGGTCTAAGAAGTGGATCCTTGAGGCTATGGGAAGCCATACAAGGCTCTTGTGCTGGTGAGATGCACCCTGAAGGTGTGCAGAGTAATTTAGAGCAGAGGGAGGAGATCTGTCAGGTAGGAAACTGGTTCAACCCCCAAATGTGAAGGGACACCTGGGGTAGCAGCAGTGGGAACAGCGAACAAGGGGCAGAGATGAAGGACACAGCAGAGAAGAACCACCAGGGCTTGGGAAGGGGCTGGTGGCTGGATACAGGCAATAAGAGCGGGTCCAAGTGACTCCCAGGGAGAAGTATTCACATTAAGAGGGAAAACTTCTCTTAAAAAAAAAATAAAAATAAAGAAGCCAGCCCCTATGGATGATCCGGCCAGCTACAGTAGCTCACTCCTATAATCACAGCATTTTGGGAGGCCAAGGCAGGAGGATCACTTGGAGCCAGGAGTTCAAGACCAAGCTGGGCAACAAGCAAGAAAGAACTTCATCTCTACGGGGGG
>NW_007255865.1:117230-129295 GCF_000164805.1 Carlito syrichta | reverse complement strand
GCGGGTCTCGAACCCGCGGGCTCAGGCAATCCACTCACCTCAGCCTCCCAAAGGCACGGAATTACAGGCTGAGCCACTGAGCCCGACGCCCCCTTCTTTTCTTCCCACCCCAACTCTGGGGAGCCCTGGTTCCGACAGCGGTTAGAGGTAGCCGACTCTAGCCTAGAAGCATCTACTCACAGCTCCTCCAGGAAGCGCAGGTGGCGGAAGAGGCCAGGTTGAAGCTCCGTGAGGTTGTTCATGCTGAGGTCTCTACGCGGAGAGAATATGAAAAAGATTGTGAGCTGTCCGGCTGTGCCATCTTGCACTATCCAGCACAAAACCCTCATAGAGGAACCCAGCATTTCCCCCGGTACCCACCCCCACTCCTCCTCCCCCGCCACCATGCCATCCTAATCCCAAAGTGGGCCCAGCAACAGCAGAGGTATCCTCTCTGAGTGACAGCTGAGCTGGGAGCTGGCCTCCCAGGGCCGTTTGCGGGTTCTCACTATAGTCCCCCATTTTCCCCTTTGCCTTTCACCCTTCCTGTGTGGGACACCCTGGGACCCCAGGACTGTGAAGGAAACCGGCTTCCCTGTAAAGATAGGGGCTAGAGAAAAATTTATAGAATTTCAGAGCAGGAAAGGAGGGGTTACCAAAAACAAATAACATCTCACCCATTCTTTTTACCAGTGGGGCAACTGAGGCCCAAGATCACTGCTATTTGTGTGATGGTATTATCTTCCATGGGCCAGCTACAGGGAGCCATCTTTTTTGAGTGAGATCTCATTCTTTCGCCTAGGCTGAAATGCAGTAGCACAGTCATGGCTCACCACAGCCTCAACTGGGCTCAGGAGATCTTTCTACCACAGCCTTCTGAGCAGCTGGGACTACAGGCACTCACCATCACACCTAGCTGATTTTTAAAAAAATCTTTTCTAGAGATGAGATCTTGCTATGTTGCCCAGGTTAGTCTTGAACTCTTGGGCTCAAGTGATCCTCCTGCCTGGCCTCCCAAAATGCTGAGATTAAAGGTGTGAGCCACTGCTCCCAGCCAGGTCATCCTTTTATTTAATCCCAGTGCCAGTGACATCTCCCTGTCCTCTCTGCCAGGTTCTTTCCTGTTCACTTCCTCCATTAATCTCCTTCAACCTTTCTTCAACTGGAGGACATGACCTCTTGGCACATCACAGAAGATGCCTACATTTCTGAGTGGTAGGATGTGAAGATCTTGGTTCCTCTACGGATCCACAACCTAGATCATTCCAAGCCTCTCTTATTTTCTGGGAGACCCTGTGGTGGTTTTGGTGCCATTCCCGTCTAAGATGCCCTGAACACAAAATGACCACAATAATTACCCTGGCATTTATTGGAGGCCTACTCTGTGTCCAGCACTAGCAAACCTTTATTCAAATAATCTTTAATTCTCACAACAACCTCAATTTGGTTGTATCCTTATCTCCATTTCAGGAAAACAAAGAGAAAGAGCACTGAGCTTTGGAATCAAAAGCCCTGAGGTCAAATCTTTTCTCCATAGTTACCTAGTTATCAGACGATGGACCCTTGACCACTGTGACCCTAGGTTACTTCATCTATAAAAATGAAATGAGCCAGGCTCGGTGGCTCAGCCTGTAATCCCGTGCCTTTGGGAGGCTGAGGTGAGTGGATTGCCTGAGCCCGCAGGTTCGAGACCCGCCTGGGCAGCGAGACCTCATCTCTACAATACATCAAAAAATCAGCCGGGCATGGTAGCGCATGCCTGTAATTCCAGCTACTTGGAAGGCTGAGGCGGAAGGATCGCCGGAGCCCAGCAGGTCGAGGCTGCAGTGGCCAGGAGCAGCCTCTGCACTCCAGTCTGGGTGACAGAGTGAGCTCCAACTCAAAAAAAAAAAAAATGAAATGAATAGAACCAAGCTAGTAGGGTCCTTTTAAAGATTAAATGAGCTAATGTTTACAGACTGCCTAATAAATATATACAAATAGTGCATACACAATAAATATTTGCATTCTTCCGTCTACTTTTTCCTCAGTGTCTTGTAGGCAAGTGCCTCAGCCCCACAGTCCTGGGGATAGGTAAGGAGGGGTGGGTACCTTTGTTTGTGGGTTCCTCCCCCCAATTTTCTGCCCAATTTGCAACTGGGTGGGAGGCAATGTGTGAGACTACATGTATGTGCCTGACACATTGGGTTCTATCTTGTTTCAAACTCTAAACAACTGCTTCTCACCCCTGCCTGCCCCCTCCCTTGAGGGACAGTGGTGGGCCCAGACAAGACCACCACACTGTGGGCACCGCCCCCAGGCCTTTCTGTGGCATTCTCCCCTCCCTAGCAATGCACTTTCGCCCTCAAACCTCCGCATCTCCCTTCTCCCACCCCCAGAAATGCATGTCTTTTTGTGTGTGCCCAGGAAGGCAGGCTGGGAATGGTAGGAGAACATGTGCCTGGGAGCTCAGTTCCATCTATAAAAAGACTGTTTAGTCTCAAATGTTTTATCTTTGATAAAGCTTGAGCTCCGGACTCCATGTCCTCTGAGGAAGGGAGACATTCCGTGCGAGGTGGAGCCAAGGAACTGGCATGCAGCACTGGGGCTGGTTCTTGTCTCCGGTTCCTCCCTGCTCCCCTGCGGAAGGGCCACCACTGGGCCTGCCACGAAACAGGACTCAGAAGTTGTAGCTGCTGTGCTTTGCCACAGCTTAAGGCGGGAGAGAGGCAAACTAAGAGAGTTCACCAAGGGCTTTGAAGCCGGTGTTTGGTCCTCAGGGTGACTTGGGTTGTGACTGAAATGTGAAGATGCAGGGGTACATTGGACAGTGGCAGGGGAAAGCAAGACAGTGCCCACTCAGCCCAGGCTGCAGAACCTGGGTCTAACTGGATTCCTCCCACTGGAGTCCCAGCCCCAGCTCATCCTCAGCCAGGCAGGGAGGCACGAGGTGCCACAAAAATGATTACCACTAAATATTTACCCTGTGCATTTCTGGATGTGTCTCGACAGGATTGGAGCGGGAGTTCAAGCATCAGGCCCAGCATGTGACTCAGGCCTCATCACTCAGCTGTCCCTCCAGGGGCCGCGCCTCAGAGGCTCTGATGTCGCTCCATACCCCCCCACCCACTCCCTCTGCCCCCCCTACCCTGACTAGCGGCCTCATTGTTCTCTCCTGGGGAGGAGGGGGTCTGCACCCCTCACCCGCCCCCACATCCTGCCCCAAGACAACACACAGCCCAGCTGCGGAGCTCAGTGAAGGGGATGGGTGGGGCAAGAGGGTGGAGATTTCAATTGGTCGGGGGTGGGGGGAGCCCCATTCAGACCTGGCTCTCTCACAAAAGGAAAAGGGTGAGGCTGGTGCCAGGGGAAGGGGAAGAAAGAGGACCAAGTAGAGCTGGAAGAGGGAGGTGAGGCAGGGATTTCAAGGCCTGGAGCTGCCATGCTCATGCTGATGCCACAGGCCCTGGGAATGGCAAAGGGCCCCGGCGGGAGGCGCCCGGCTCTGCCATTGGGGAGGCCAGGCCTGCCCTGTGACAGGGAGGGAACTGACATCCAGACGCTCCAAGCACAGAGGTTGTCCTGTCAAGCTGGTGGTTTCCCCTGACATGTGGTCATCCTGGCTATGAAGCTGGTCTCTTGTACAACCCCAAGAACATAGCTTAGACATTCAAGTCATGCCTGGACCAGAAGAAATAAGAGGGCACCCTAACTCTTGGGTGCCTGGGGTTTGGTTGTGGCTACACTTGCCTGACTGTATGAACTTGTAGATTTTGGGGGTGGGGGTGTCATGAAATGGAACACTTGAGCTCTTGGATGTGCTTGTCCTGTAAGTGTTGGGCATACATGAGTCACCTGCGAGGAAATATGTTTGTATCTGTTCATGTGCAGGCTGTAGTGTTAGACTGTTAAAAAGTCACAAACCTGGCTGGCTGCAGTGGCTCATGCCTGTAATCCCAGCAGCTTAGAAGGACAAGGTGCGATGATTGCTTGAGTCTAGAAGTTCAAGAACAGCCTAGGCAACATAGCTAGACCTCATCTCTGCCAAAAAATCCCAAAATTAGCCAGGCATGATGGCTTGTGCCTAGAATCCTAGCTATGCAGGAGGCTGAGGCAGAAGGATCACCTGAGCCCAGGAGGTTGAGGATGCAGTGAGCCATGATCATGCAAATGCCACTGCACTCCACCTGGGCAACAGAGTAAGACCCTGCTTCAAAAAAAAAAAAAAAGTCACAAACTTTCTCAAAGCATCACCTATTATAAAGAGGTAACTTAGGGGGAAATGGTTAGCATCATCCAAGTCTTGCCCTGTAGGTTGGAAAACCTTGTCAGGTTGCATGACCTTGGGCAAGCCTCGTTCCTCCTCTTGACCTTGATCTACCTCCAGGCCCTAGGGAGAACAGATTGCCCAGTGATGCTGTTTTGGGGTCCAAACTGTGGCTGGATTGGATACACAATGCCTGAACTCAAACTCTGCTCCACCACAGTCACCCTGTGATCACCTTATAAATACACACATACACACACACACACACACACACACACACACACACACACACACACACACAAACTGCCCTCCAGAGCTGGGGCTGGCTTCATGGGCAAGTGACCTATGCAGCTGCATTGGGTTCACACTCTGAAGCACCAGACTTAGTTTAATTCTCTGCTGTTTTGAAATATTTGAGCACATTTTCATTTTGTACTGAGACCCACAAAGTGGTGTGGAGTGGTTTGAACAACAAGGATTGAGATAATGGGTGGTGACTCCCCTGGGAAGCCTTCTTTTGGGAGCCCTTGGGATACAGAGAGGGACTCTGTGTCCTCTTAGCTGGACACAGCCATGATAGGGTGTGAATGGGGGGTGTCGATGGGGAGAGGTTGGCAGGAGGGGAAGGGAGAGAGAGAAGACAGGGACAGCCCTGGGCATGGGAAGTGGAAGTTTCTGGCTGCACATTAGGAAAATGTTCTCAAAACTTCACCCTGTGAGGCAACCAGACCACCCAAGGAATCTGGGTGAGGTGGTGTCACCATGGAGACAGGGAACAAGTTTGATAAGAGAAAGGACACTGGGGCGCTAAGGGGACAGAGACAGCTGGAGAAGACTGGGGTAACAGGAGACCCTCCCCTGAGTCCATATGAATTTTTTCTATGGGAGGAAGAAGCCCCCTGGCTCTGCTGGGGTGGATCTCCCTTACTGGAGAAGAGGCTTGAGAGGTGGGACCCCCTTTCTGCTGGACTCAGGTTGCCCATCTCTGCAGCCTGGAAAAGGCCAGTTATTTCATTATATTTTTATTGTATAGATTGAAGGCAAACAACTTGATGGTCTGATATATGTATTCATCGTGTAATAATCATCACAATCAAGCTAATTAAGATATTCATCACCTCCCATAGAGAAAGTATGTGTGTCTGATAGGAGCACTGAAGATCTACCCTCAGAGCCTGGTGCTACCTGGGAATGGTGGTTCAAGCCTGTAATCCCAGCATTTGAGAGGCTGAGGCGAGAGGATTGCCTGAGTCCAGGGATTCAAGACTAGCCCTTGGTGAGACCTCATCTCTACAATAAATAAAAAAAATACCTGGGCGTGGTGGTGCATGTCTGTAGTTCCAGCTACTTGGAAAGCTGAGGCAGAAAGATCATCTGAGCCCAGCAGGTCAAGGCTGCAGTGGTCACGACCATGCCACGGCACTCTAGCCTGGGTGACAGAGTGAGACTCCGACCCCCACCAAAAAAAGATCTATTCTTAGAAAAGAGCCAGTTAGAGTGATCGAGAGATGAGCCCTGTTCCCAGGTATGGCTATGCCCCGTAGTCATCTCCTCTGTGAGGCCTTCCCAGCTTCACCAGGGAGAGCTGGAGCAGTATCCTCTGCATCCCTATGGGATTTTGTACACGCTCATTCAATAATGGTAACTAATGTGCCTAGCGCTGTACCTGCACAACGCTCATAAGCTGTGTGACTCTGGCATTGTCACTTCACATTGCTAAACCTCCATTTTCTCACCTGTTAAATGGGAATATGATAGTACTCACCTCACAAGTATTGTAGTATGAAGTATAAGAGTTAACAAATGCAAAATGCAGGGCTCAATAAGTATGCCTTATTAACATTCTACTCATCTATCTGAATTATAATTATTATTCTCTAGTGGCACGTATGTCTATGAGCATCTTCCAGGCAAGGACTGAACCTTAGACATCTGTGTAGCCTCTAGTCCTAGCAGGATCCCTGGCAAATAGGAGTGCCCATAAGCATTCCAACAAATGAATTACAGGTGGAGATAGAAGACGCTCCTATGGCTTCTGTTCCTCCGCATCTGTTCCTGTGGCTGACAGCCTTTACTCTTAGAAAGTTCTTCCAGTTGTCTAATTTGAGCATCTCCCACTCTAGGGGCATAACCTCTCTAAAGAATCTACTGGGTGTTTAGTTCCAAGTCAGCATACAATCAGCGAAGGTTGTTACTAACAATGCTCACTGTTCTCTGCATGCAGTATCCTCTAGAGAAAGTAAATCCCTCCAGCGCCTACAGTGGACCATCAGGTTTCTCCTTGGCCTTCTCCTCTCAGTCTCTGGCTAGGGCCTCATGGGCTGCCAACACAGCCTTTGGCAGCAACCCCTCCCCTTGAGCGCCAGGCTGGGCCAGGCACATATCCTGCCATGCTGGGAGACACCATAGGGCTGGCAGGCCAATGTAGAAAGAATCCGGTGGTGGGATCCCTCCCACCAAAAAGGGCCAGGAGACAGCCTGGCAGCCACGGAGCCCATTTGGTGCTCAGAGAACACTTGCTAAATTTCTCCACCAACAAGATGGGCAGGTGATGGAGTTGTAGATGGAGTAGGAATGAACACAGAATTCAGAACCAGAGGACCTGGTTCAATTAAACGAATGCCAAGTCCCTTCCAGCCCTAAAGGTCATCATGGTGTTTCCCCACAGGTGCTGTGTGCTCAGCACAGGCTAGGCATCATGGGGCCAGAGACAAGGTGTAGGGCAGATTCTGGGCCCTCAAGTTTAAATGTTGCTGGGGAAGGATTTTTTACTCACAAAGTAGCAACAAAACTCCACCATTTTGTGCTTTACCAAATGCTCTGCAGACACTCTCCCCATGAAGTTCCAGACTGTGTGTCCAGACTAGAGAGTACAACAGACTCAGAAGGGGAAAGGTACACAGGAAGACTTCTCAGGCAGAAATGAGGTAGGGTGTGGGCAAGGTACAAGAAGCTCGCAGAACTGAGTTCAGAGCAGAAGGCACCCAAGAGCATGCCATGTTACTGAGTGTGGGGGGAACTCTGTCAGCATTGCAACGGAATAGTTCTTCACTGGGCAGGACGGTCCCACTCACTCCAGAGCTCATAAGTTCTAGTAGCATCTCCCTGTTACTGTGAGTATCAAAAACACCTCATGCATTTCCAAACAGTGCCTGAATAGCAGGTACTGTCCTCTACCCACACTCCAGTTTTCTAGTACAGAAACAGACTCAGAGAGGGATAGAGCAAGTGGAAGGCACAGTAGATATTATAGACAGGTCTCCCCTGGGGGATGCTCCTTCCGCCCCACAAGACTGATCTGATTGTCTACTGCAGCTTCCTGTGCCCAGTTTAGATGGCACCTCCTTACTGATGCCTTGGATGCTAGCTATCTTCTCTGAGATTCCAAACACATGAGTAGACACACAGTTCTCTGGGATTTTTGCAGTTTTCATAAATATCCCAACAAGGGAGTGTAGTTCAGTCAGGAAAAAGTATATCTCTCTTCATACACATAACAGCACAACCTGTTTTTTCTGCATGAGAGCAATGCTGCATTTTTAAATGAAAGGGACATGGCTTTATTTTGTCACATTTTGGCTCCCTTGCTGGTCACATGAATGACTCCCAGCCTGCCTGGAGTGGCGGAAAGGCTTGTGACAGAGGGGACAGGAAGCAGGAGCACAGTAAAAAAGAAGCTGGATGCCGGACTCGGTGGCTCAGCCTGTAATCCCAGCGCTTTGGGAGGCTGAGGTGAGTGGATTGCCTAAGCCCGCGGGTCCAAGACCCACCCAGGCCACTTGGCGAGACCTCATCTCTACAATAAATCAAAAATTAGCTGGGCGTGGTAGCACGTGCCTATAGTTCTGGCTACTTGGAAGACTGAGACAGAAGGATTGCCGGAGCCCAGCAGGTCAAGGCTGTGGAGGCTGGGAGCGTGCCACCGCACGCAGTCTGGGCGACAGAGTGAGACTCCAACTCAAAAGAAAGAAAGAAAGAAGCTTGTCCAGGGTCTATCACCTGGAATTGGGGGTTATTCGTAAGGAGAGAGAGTCCTGGGGTTAGCTAAGCAAAGGCGAGGCTTGGGCAAGTCGCACTGAGCCAGGGAAATGCTGAAATGCCAGAAAGTGACCCAATTAATTCAGGTGGGGGAGGGACAAAGGCAGGGGATGGAGACATTCTTAAAAGACGGTTAAGGCAACCTCCTCGGGTCCCCTCCCACTGTGGGAGCATTTCTGTCCTCTTAATAAATCCTGCTTTCTAAAAAAAAAAGACAGGTGAGAGAAAAGAAATGAAGAAATGGCGGGTTTGTTTGTTTTGTTTTTGTATAGCCCAGGGTTAGAAGACCATGGAAGTCAGAGAAGTAAGGTTTCATCTATGTGATGTGGGCTCCTCAAACCCCAAAGGCAGAGAGAGGAGGTCAAGGAGGGAAGAGACCCAGGAGAGGTACCTCCCCCTCAAAACTACTAGATGGGAGTAATCGGGTTGGGTGCCGCCACAGGACCCAACTTAAACCTTATTGCTCCACCTTCTTCCCATTGAAAGGGGTTAATCTGACGGCCATAGCATGCCAGGGGCGGGGGCCCTGGGTAGAGTGAGGAGATGGAGGCTGCACTCTGAGCTGGTTCCCACCCTCAGCATCACAGGAGACTCCCTTTGGGAGGGAGTCAGGCCCTTCCCAGGCTGAGGGGACATCTCTTGCTCCATTGCCACTGAGCAAAGTTGCTAAGCTGGAGTGGTCGGCACAGTGCGTGAGTCCCAGCCGAAAGTGTTACAGCAGGTCAGGTGCACAGAGCTGCTTCTGCTCTCAAGCAATTAGTCGTGGCCCTCAGAGTGCCTGTGGGAACTGTCCCCTTGCCCATTTCCAGAGCCAGGCAACGGTTCTCAAGAGCCGAGCGTGGCACAAGGATTGCATAATGCATGCGTGTGCTTCTCCGCCGGTAGCTCCTTCCTTCTTGCCAAGCCATGCCACCCACAGGCAGAGAAGTTAAAGGAACTCCACAGGCAGAGAAGTTAAAGGAACTCAGGCCCGGCTGGCGCCTCATTGTGACCTGAGAACCACCCAGGAGCATGACGGGACAGAGCCTCTAGAGACCATTAAAGCCATGGGGACTGCTCTGAGCTCCCTCCCTCCTCTCTTGCCTCCTCTCTAGGAGATAGTGCAAGACTTGTGCTGTCCAATGAGGTAGCCACTAACCACTTGTGTCTGTTTAAATTCAATACAATTAAATTAAAAATTCAGTTCTGGCCAGGCTCAGTGGCTCATGCCAGTACTTGGGAGGCCGAGGCAGGAGGATTGCTTGAGCCCAGGAGTTCAAGACCAATCTGGGAAACACAGCAAGACACTGTCTCTACAAAAAATTAAAAAATTAGCTGGCCTAGCGATGCGTACCTGTAGTCCCAGTTACTTAGGAGGCTGAGGCAGGAAGATCACCGGAGCCCAAGAGGTCGAGGCTGCAATGAGCTGTGATCATGCCACTGCACTCCAGCCTGGGTGACAGAAAAAGAACTCGACTCATTAAAAAAAGAAAAGTCAGTTCCTCAATTGCACTTGCCACATATCAAGGCTAAATAGTCACACAATGTTAGTGGCTACTGTATTGAACAGGAGTACAGGTCTGGGACATGTTCATCATTACTGGGTGTTCTATCGGACAGTACTGGACAGCCTCTACCATCAGACTGACCTGTGTTTGACTTTTAGCTCTACCCTTTACTGACCATGTGGCTTTAGACAAATCATTTCCCCTCTCTCTGCCTTAGTTTCCCCTCAGGCAGTGCCTAGCTCAAGTAAGTAATCAACAAATGTTACCTGTGATCATCACTACTCAAACCTACCATTCACCAAGGCCCAGTTCAAGTGCCTTCTCTTACAGGAAGCCTCCAACCTTCAATCATTCATTCATTTAGTCATGCAGTTATTTGTCCATTCAAATTTATTGAGTACCTAGTATACAACAGGCACTCTGATAGGTGACGAAGTCACAAAGTCCAATAATGGATGTTCCCTGTCCTCAAAGAAGGTGAGAGAGAGAGGACAATTACAAGCCCCAGTGACAAGAGCTGGGACCGGGGCTTGAGTGTCACAGGGCTTCCTTAGACGAACCCTTGAGGCCTTTCGACTCTGATCTCTGCAGATTCAGTCACAAAGTCAGGCCACATGCTCCTGTTCTTGTTTATAAACTGCCATCTCTTCATCAGATTGCTCATTCATGGACCAGTCTGGGAAACACAGCAGGCAGGGGGGCTCCTCCATGACTCCCAATGACCTGTCCTTGTCACAGACACACACCAGCTGCAAGGTCCATTTTCTATAGCAAAGAAGGAGTGGGCTGCCCACCTGCAGGCCCTGGCCAGAGGCACTGAAGAGGTACGTGAGGCAGATCTGACACAGGAGGGAGGCAATGAAGCCAGCACATGAACACAGCAGCGGCTGTGCCCCTGCAGCCATGCCCACTCAGTCCGGCTGAGCTCAGGCCTCCTCTGACTCACCAGTGCTTACAGTCCCTGTTCTGATCTCTGGTTCTGTCAAGAGGACCCCGTTTCTCTGTATGGAGGTCGTAGTGAGAACGGTCTGCCTCTCAGCGACAAGGACTGAGACCAGACCTCTCCAAGGGTGAGAATCCTGTTTCCCTCCACAGCTCCCAGCCAGGGGCCCAGGAGAGGAGCTTTAGCAGGGGTGGGGTTGGGGGAGCAGTAGAGAGCCCGGGTGGGAAGCACTGGGGCTGCACAAGGAGCGGGAGGTGGAGTCAGACCGCAGTTCCAAGCCTGTTTGTTTAGCTGGAGCTCCTTGTCCCGCTGCCTTTATTCCATGGCTAAACAGGCAGGGTGTGTCAGGTGTGGAAACCTGGATAAAGGCCTCTCTATTCAGAGTACCCCCCAACCACCCCTTACCAGATGGAAGCTTTTCTCTCCTCCCTCTCAGCAGCTCACCTCCTCTCCTCTCATCCCAGCAATTCAACTCACCACCATGGACACACAAACACTGAGGAGCACCCAAACACCCCCTCTCCCAGCCAGGAGTCGCGCAGAGACACCCACCCAGGAGATTTTCTAAATTGGACTGAATTCCAGCCTTAACTTGAATCTATGGGAAAAAAGAGTAGAAGCAGAAGTTTGGAGCACACAGTAAAAGCAGGTACCTTAGCTGGGCCAGACACTGTGCTAAAGACTTCACTGACCCGCCTTACAGACAAGGCTCGGCAACATTAAGGTCTCTCTGACCCCAAAGTTCCAGATCATCCTCCAACCCAACCTCTCTACTTCTCCCATCCCTCCCTACCACCATGTCTTTTGCAGTGTATAGATCTTGAACATCCCTGGTTTCATTTAATTCAATCCTTTTAATAGGCCTGTGAGTGAAGCATTATTTATGCTTTTTGTTTTGAGTTGAGGTCTCCCTCTGTCGCCCAGGCTGGAGTGCAGTGGCACAACCATGGGTTGGCGCTCGACATCCTTGACCTCCTGGGCTCAGGCAATCCTTTTGCCTCAGCCTCCTGAGTAGTTTGGGACTACAGGCATGTGCCACACGCCCGGCTAATTTATTTTTATTTTTTATTTTTTTTTGTAGAGACAGGTCTCACTATGTTGCCCAGGCTCATCTCAGACTCCTGGGCTCAAACGATGCTACCGCCTCGGCCTCCCAAAGTGCTGGGATTACAGGTATGAGCCACCCGCACGTGGCCCTATTTATCCTCATTTTAAATGAAGAAACTCGGAAATACCAAGTTGTTTCCCCCTAAGTCACAAAGTGAGGCTCTGTAGAACCCATGCACGCAGGTACTCGCGGAGCAAAACAGCGGCCCGGGGCCGGGCCCAGCCTGGCACGCGCACTCCTGCGTTCCCGGCCCGCCCGGCCGCG
>NW_007255865.1:98301-116884 GCF_000164805.1 Carlito syrichta | reverse complement strand
AGGTCCTGCCCAAGCCTGAGCTGAGCAGCTCCCTTCCTCCGAGCGCCATGAGCGCCATTTGGGCCCCGAAGCCTCGAATGCCAGTTCCTGGGGCCAGCGCTCCGCCCTGATACTCTCCTGTCCTGCCGCCTCCCTCTGTCCTTCCCTCTGAATGGCGCCCTGCCCACCTACCCTGGTCCCTAACTTCCCGCCTATGTGGCTCATCGAAATTGTAGAAAGACTAGATCCAAAACCTAGATCTAAAATCCCTCTCCAGCGAGAAGTCCCTCCTGACATCCACTCTGGCTTCTTCAGGCTGCAGTTGGACTGAACAGAATTCTCCGCCCCCCATTGTCATGTAGCCAATTTGTCACTCTGGTGTCAGACCGCCGGAGTATGTACCTTGGCCTGAACACTTAGCAGTTGTTTGATATTGGGCGAGTTACCTTTCCTCCCTATGCTTCTGTTTCTGCATCTATAAAATATTACATAACCATCCCTCCCGAGGGAATCGTTGTGAGGTTTAAGTGAGAGGATCCAAGTGTGTGAGGGGTGCTAGCTATGCCCACAGGGGGTGTTGTGGATGTCAGTCAGCATCCTCCCCTCGCCTGTTTTCAACCCCTAGAGTCACTCCTTGTGAGGACGCAGCACCATAAAGTTAGGAGAGAGATAGGCTGCGAGGCTGGGGCAGGGGAGGGCGTTCTGGGTCAGCCCTGCCCTAACGAGGCACCAGCTGCTGCTTCTCTCTGGTGCCTCCAAGAGAGTGCCACCTGCCTCCCCCTGATCTTCTCATCCTTTGATCTTCTGATCTCTGGCCAGGGTCTCCCAGCCAAAGGCATTCCTGTCTCCCGTGCCTCCTCCAAGAAACAGCAAAGGGCTGGGCTCCCTCCCCTCGCCCAAACTCTTCCCTCCAGGCCCCATGTTGTGTGTGTAACTAAGACTACCACACTGGCCCTGGGACAAGGTAACAGCCAGGTCCCCTCTGAGGTGGCAGTGTCTGGGGGAGGGGAGGGCGTGAGGCAAGACTGGACGCTGGGGCCACTACTGGGCATGGTGCCTTGGGCTGGACCAGATACTGTTGGAAAGGTGCCTCCGGTCCAAGTCCCTTGTTTCAGTGTCCTTGTATACAGAGCCCTAGGTGAGCACTGGAGGAAATGTGTGTGCCCTGTGTAGAAAGGAGAAGGAGGAAGACACACTCCCTGCCCTCAGGAAACCTCAGTCTGAGGAGAGATTCAGGACCACAGATACTGCTGGACAGAGCCTTGAACGTGAATGCAGGAGAAATCTGAAGGACCTGAGGGTAAGACAGTCAGGGAGGGCTTGCTGGAGGGAGTTTGGTCTGAGGTGGCCATGATCAGCCTTCAGAAAATGGCCTGACTCAGAGTTTTGCAAAGGCAGAAATGAGCTGGTGCTGAGGATGGCAGTGGAGATGATGACGTGGGCTCAATGGTTTGCCCATTACCACCACCACCACCAAAGATATGTCTACCTCCTAATGCCTGGAACCTGTGAATACAACCTTACTTGGAAAAAGGATCCTTGCAGATGTCGACAGGCAAGTAATCTTGAGATGAGGAGATCATCCTGCCTCATCGGGTGGGCTCTAAATTCAATGACAATTGCCTTATAAGAGACACACAGAGGTTACAAGCAGAGAAGAAGGTGAGGTGACAACAGAGGCAGAGGTGGGAGTGATGTGGCCACAAGCCAAGACAACTGGCATCCACCAGAAGCTGGAAGAGGCCTGCAGCAGACTCTCCCCTGCATCCACCGTAGGGAGTGCAGCCCTACTGACACCCTGATCTTGAGCTTCTGACTTCCAGAACTGTGAGAATAAACTGGTGTTGTTTTAGGCCACCCAGTCTGTGGTACTTTGTCAGGGTAGCCACTGGACACTCATATGGGTAAGCAAGGAGCAGTCAGAAGAGTCTCACTGTGCTGCTGGTACTCGGGCCCCCCTTCCTGAAGTGGGCTCCTCCCTCGCCCTCCCCTGCTCACCCTCCATCACCGGCCCCCAAGCCAGTGACCCATCCTACTCTTTTCCACCTAGGAAAGTTGTTCCCACTTCCTTGAGACTCTGCCTGGATCGACTGTGACCCAGCGATTTCATCCCCGGGTATTTCACCAAGAGAAACGCATTCATATGCTCACCAAATAACTTGCAGAACTGTGCATAGCAGCCCTACCCATAATAGCACTGGCTGGAAAGGGCCCAATGCCCATCACCTGCAGGATGGATACACTGTGTTGTATTCACCCATAGTGAACACTATGCAGCAGTGAGGATGAACCAACTATGACCACCAGCAAAAATACTGGTGACTCCTCAAACACAGTGAGAGAAAGACGCCAGGCACCAAAGAATGGTCCACTTACAGTAAGGTCCAAAACCCAGGCAATCGGCCGGGCACAGTGGCTGAAGCCTATATTCCCAGCTCTTTGGGAGGCCGAGGTGAAAGGATCACCTCAGCCTGAGCCCGTGGGTTTCAAGACCAGCCTGGGCAATATGGTGAGACCGTGTCTCTACAATAAATAAAAAATATTAGCTGGGTGTCGTAGCACGTGCCTGTAGTTCTGACTACTTGGACAGCTGAGGTGGAAGGATTGCCTGAGCTCAGCAGGCGTGGCTGCGTTGACCATGAGCGTGCCACTGCACTCCAGCCTGGGCGACAGAGTGGGAGACTCCAACTCAAAAAAAAAAAACCCAGGCAAAACATGCCTATATTGTTAGAAATCACAATAGTGCTTATCCTCATGGGGGTGCATACGACCAGAAAAGGGATGGGAGTGGAGAGCTTCTAGAAAGCTGAGGATGTTCTGTTTCTTGGTCTGGGTACTGGTTACACAAGTGTATTCACTTGTGGAAATTTATCAAGATTTACACTTGTGATATATATACTATTTTCTGTTATGTATACACTTAAGTTAGTTTAAAAACAATTCTAAAAATCTTCCGTGAACACCTGGCTGGCTAATAGCTCTCCTCTGATTCCCATGGCATCCTGTGAATACTTCTTAGTTTTTACATCATGGAATTGAAATTGGATGTTTATTTCTATATTTCATTTTCATTTCATCTGTGTATCCCTAGCACCTTGCCCAGGCTCTGGCACACAGCAGATGCTCAATAAACACTTGAGATTTGCTAGCATGGCTGTGGGTTTGGCTTTCCCAGACTTCCCTCCCAGGGCTTCCTGGCCATCCATCCCAGCTCTCAGTTCCCTGGATCGTCACAGGATTCCACAATGAAACACATTCCTTCCCACTGCTGCCCTGTCCTACCCACCTCCTAAGTGCCCCCACAACCAGCCTGTGCTTGTCTCCTGCCTAGCACTTAATGTGCAGGGTGGTAACTTTCTGGCCCACCTGCCTATGATCTCTCTTAACACAGAATGCAGGTCCTTCTCATCTTGAACCTTCAGAGCCTAGGCAAGTGTCAGCATCCCATGGAGATGCAGGAACCCACGCCCTCACTGGAGCACTCTCTCCATCCAAGCCTAGGGGCGGCACATACCTTTGTCTTAGCTTGTTTGGAATTGGATAGAAATTTTCAAAAGAAGTTTTCTTTAAAAAAAATAATAAAGAGAATGAATAGGAAAGGCAAAAGCTCCTAAGTGGAAGGGTTTATAGAACCGATGTCTCACTCTAATGAAACCCAAGCCTGGCCACAGGTTGGCTGACTGGCAGCTTAAGAGGCTCCCCAGTGGGGCTCCATCCTCACCGCAGCCGTCTGGGGTGGGTGCCACACCTCAGGTTCCTGCCTGCAGCAGAGCCAGGTTAGTGCCACCACCAGGTCTGGAGAGGGCTGCCCTCCCTCCGAGCCCTCTCTCTCAGGTAAGCTCATCTATTTGCTTCAGCCTGAGTCTTTTTCTCCCCTATATCTCCCAGCCTCTGGCCATTCATTTGTTCATTCATTCATTCTCTTACTCACGCATCTCTTCACTCATTCCACCAATATTTTTGAGCACTCATCAGCAAGGGGCTTATGTCAGTACTGAGGATACAGAGGGAGCACTCAGCACTGAAGATACAGAGGGAGCACTAGTGGCCAGGGCCCTGCCTTCCTAGGGCTCCCAGCCTGGTTGGAGAAAGACAAGTAAACAGATGTTAGAACCCAGGGGGATGAGCCATGGGGCAGGGCAGCACACTTGAAAGGAGGCCTCTCTCGGAGATGAGGGATTAGGAATGGTTTCCTGGAGGAAGAGACATCTCAGCCAGCGCCTTCCATCTTACATGAAGCTGATGCTTCCACGGCCTCCTCCAAATACTCCATACCAGAGCTGCAGACTTGTTGTCTGAACCCATTTCTAAACCACATCCTTGCAACAAATCAACAGTGATGTCCACGGAGATCTTTCTTATAGACCTGGACATAAACCAGTAGAACATCACCTAAGAATAAACTAGGTAAAAGCAATTCCGTGGGAGGTGGAGTAAGGAGTGGCTGTCCAGAGACTCAGTGGATGGTCTGACATCCCAAGGATAAGCTTGAGGGCAGCGCCTGGCGAGCTTTACATTACATGTTCTGACTCAGTGGGCCTGGAATGAGGCCTGAGCTTCTGCACTCTAACATACATCCAGACAGCACCAGTGCTGAAGGTCTGAGGACATACTGTGAGTTAAAAGGCCTTAGGAGACCCAAGGCACCCCATGGAATAAATCCTTGAAGCAATCGCTCATAGGCATTCTTTTTCAATGACTCTTGCTAAGCATTGACCAGGATGATGCACCGAGTCGTGTGGGATATGGCCTGGCCTAGACAAGGGTGCCTGCCAAGGGGCTGAGTGGAAGATGAGAGTCTGCCCCTGTTTCCCTCCTCAGCTCTGCCCGTCCCCACGTGGTGGGGCCCCTCGGAGCAAGGGGTGACTTTCTCTGTTTCTCACAAAGGTGTTGCCTAGGCTAGCCCAGAGCACAGCAAGGAGTGGAGGTTGCAGTGATGTGCAGAGTCTGATAGAGGAGCTGGTAGAGGCCCTTGGCCTCCTTGGCAACAGGCAGGTCCTCCGGGGTCCCTGGGGACTGCAGGCATGGCATCTCCAAGGCTGCTTCAATGGGCCAGGATCACGTCCTCATGGAGAAAGTGAAACGAAACCCAGTCCACCCCACCAGTGCCTATGGGGATAACAAAGCAGGGGTTAGTTAGCTGCTGGCTCGCTCTCCTCTGGCCAAAACATTACAGCGGGAAGGAGGAGAGACACTAGGAAGAACTTCCCAGTGATCACAGTCCTGAGGAGCCAAACACTAAAGCAAGTGGTGAGGTATAATGACTTGGTCTGCCCATCTGGAGTTTCCAGCCCAGGTTAGGGCCAGGGAGGCTAGAGCAAAATGTCAGACCTTCCCAGGCCAAGCTTCTGAGCTTCCAAACCTTCCCCTCTTACTACACTTTCTACCCTAGCCCCATCCAGGGCCATCCATCCATCAGCATGGGGCATACCAGGGTTCTGGGGATTAGCCCAGGTATTTCCTGACCCCAAGCCCCACCCCCAGCAGGTTCCCCGGGCCCTGCAGTGTGGTGCCTCTGCGCCCCCATGCCAATCTAGATGGTGAGGCTAATACTTTCTGGCAGGTGGAGGCAGGGCAGGCAGAGGGGAAGGTGGCACCCTGGGCTTCTGCATTCAGAGCAGGGGAGCAGGCAACCAGACGAAGGAAGGCCGGTGTGGCGTCGGCTGCTGGGGAGGGGGCAGTGGGCATTCCTCTTTCCGCTGGCTGCACATAGTTAATGGGGGGCCTTGTTTTGGCTGGGCACAAGGCCCTGGAGGTGCTGGTGATGGCCCTGCCCTGTCCCAGCCCCTGGGATCTCAAGTCTCACAGAGGGAACACCTCCCTTACCCCAGTCTCCTCACTATTGGATCACTAGTGCTTTCTTTCTCTCTCTCTCTCTCTCTCTCTCTCTCTCTCTCTCTCCCCCTCCCTCTCTCTCCTCTCTCCTCTGCATCTTTATTTATGTACTCTACCATCTGTCTCTATAATATCCTGGGGTTGGGAACTCATACCCCACAAGAAACAGACACAATGAGATCAGAGGATTTGTCCAAAGTACTCAGCAAGTTGTCATCACAGATAGAATTCCAGCCCAGGTTCCCTGATTCCAGTTCCACCGAACAGAGAACTCACCTAATGCCACAGATGAGTGGGGTCAGGGGATTGTAGGCGAAATTGGAGGAGGGAACCTTCTGAACCCCTCTTCTTCCAGAGGACTTCCAGCCCTTCACTCCACTCGACAGTGAAAACCCAAAGCAGGAGGGTAGGAGAGTTGCAGGTGGGTGGCCGCATTTCCTGACTCTGAGGATTCATACAGTATGTCACTAAATATGTCTCCCCAGCTGGACCAAGGACTACACTTGTTATATTGAGTTACTGCCAGTCCCTAGAATGACTGTGCCTGATGCTGTTTGTTTGCTGTGTGTTGTGAGTTGGGGTCTCACTCTGCTGCCCAGGTTGGAGTGCAGTGGCATGATCATGGCTCACCACAGCCTTGACCTCCTGGGCTCAGGTGATCCTCCCATCTCAGCTTCCTGAGTAGCTAGGACTACAGGTGTGCATCACCACACCCAGATTATTATTATTATTATTATTATTATTTTGTAGAGATGAGGTCTCATTATGTTGGTCTCGAACTCCTGGGCTCAATTCTGATCTCAGCCTCCCAAAAGTTCCAGGATTACAGGCGTGAACCACTGCACCCAGCCCTGAGTGTACATTTAATAGATGTTCGTAGACTGAATAAATGAATAATAGCAGCAAACATCCATTAAACAGTTACTATGTACCAGCCATTTTTCTAAGCATTTTCTCTATATTAGCTCATTTAACCCACACAACAACCCTATGAGGTGAGTATCACTATCATCCCTAGATTACAGGTGAGGAAACTAAGGCACAAAGAGGGTAAATCTTTCCCGAAGGAGTGGTAAAAGACAGAGCTAGAATGTGAACTCAGGTGGTGGCACCAGAGTCTGTGCACTTAATCATTCTGCTGGACTATTAAAAACTGGAAAGGAGCCCAAAACACACAGGATGCTGACATGCCCCTTGTCCACCTGTTCAAGCAAAGATCCTGTCCACCAGAGCCTAGCAATTGCCTTGTCCGCAAAGGCACCAAGACTCAGGTGTGCTGCCTGTGCCCACCCCAGCACAGCACACCCCACAGCCCCTGACCCCTGCAGATGCCACACATAGGCCAAGAAGCACCTCCAACCCAAGGATGCCCTGTCTTCCTTTCGTCCCTGGGGCCACCTCATCTACCCTTCAGCATCCCTCAGAAGGAGGTCCCCTCCTCCCATCCCTTCCTTCCCTAGCCTCCAAGGCCATCAGACCAAAGGGGGTCACCATGATGATTGTGAGCACCGAAGAAAGGTTTCTGGCACATTATGAATCATGGGACACCTCATAGAAGTGGTCTTATTTGAATTTACCACCACGTGGGAGGAAAGGTAGATCAAGAAATATCATCATCTCCATTCAACAAACCAGAAATATGAAGCTCAGAGAGGTTAAGGGTATGAAGAATGAGCTGTGTCATTTGCAGGACCCAGTGAAAAATAAAAATGTGGAGCCCCTGGTAACAAAATTATTATGAATTGTGGTCAGGCATGGTATCTCATGCCTGTAATCCTAGCATTTTGGGAGGCCAAAGCAGGAGGATCGCTTGAAGCCAGGAATTGGAGTCCAGCCTGGGCAACATAGCAAGACTCTGTCTCTACAGAAAAAATTTTTAAAGTAGCCAGGTGGTGGTGCAAGCCTATAGTCCCAGCTTCTTGGAGGCTGAGGCTGGAGGAGCTCTAGGAGTTCAAGGCTGCAGTGAACTATGATTGTGCTGCTGTATTCCAGCCTGGGCAACAGACTGAGACACCCCCTCCCATCTCTTACAAAATGAAAAATTTAGCCAGCCATGATGGCATGTGCCTATAGCACAGCTGCTTAGGAGGCTGAGATGGGAAGATCCCTTGAGTTCAGGAATCCAAGACTACAGTGAGCTGTGATTGTGCTCCTGCCTGAAGCCTGGGTGACAGAGAAAGACCCTGTCTCTAAAAACAATAACAATGAAAAAAGTTTAACATGACAACAGCAGAACCCGCTAAGCAAGGGGCCCCCGTGTGACTGCATGGGTGGCATGTCTGAGGGGGGACCCTGGCCACCCAGCTCACACATGCTGAAGCCAGGTAACTGTGTTGGAGGGCGGGGGTCCAGGGTGGTCTGAGAGGTGATCTGGTTCCCGGCTCCAACTCTTTTGGGTCCTGAGTTCCTGTCTGCCCCCGGAAAGGGAGAGTGGGAGCCCAGGCCCTGTCCTTATTTTCATTCTCTCTTCTTTCTGTCCTAGACAATAGTCACCTTCCTTTCTTGTCTCCTCCCAGCCTCCTAATCTGTTCTGTCCACCACAAAGGCAGGGGATTAGTTTACGGCCCCTTCCTGCCTCAACTCTAACAATCCCTGGACACTTGATCCAACCTCCTCATTCTCAAACACTCCCACCCATGGGCTGTCCCAGATCTGGAGCTGTGGGAGGGGGAGAGAGAAAAGACTAAATACAGACAACCTGCACTGTGTATGGCCCTGTCCAGAGCGCCCCCTGCAGGTGGAGATCCATATACGTGTGTCTGTGAGAGGTGTGTGTGTGTGTGTGTGTGTGTGTGTGTGTGTGTGTGTGTGTGTTTTCATTTGAAGCAAGGGGAGGGGAGGCAAGGAGGGTGCAGGGGCGGGGAGGGGAGAGAAAAGGAACCACAGTCTGAAGGAAGAGGCATGAGCATCCCCTTGTGATACAAAGAAACGTGGTTCTTGTCCTCAAGGAACCCTGAATCCAATGAGGTAGAGTGTCCCTGTCAGACAGATAGCACACAGACACACACACACACCCTACATGGACATAGGGTACGTAATACTACCTGATATTTTCAACAGGAAATAAAACCACACCCCCTCTGTGCCAAACACTCTTCCGCACATGATCTTGCTTCCTACAATAACTCACCAGAGAGAGATGATTATCAAACGAGAGTCAGCCTAGGTCCTCCAACTGCTAGGCCTGTGGTTTTTCCCTAGCACCACAACCGCCTCTTCAGGGTTTCTGCATCCGTGGCATCAGTTAGGCATGAGCATCCCCTCTTCTGTGCAGCTGCCTGCTGCCCGTTATCTGGTCCTGCCTCGGCACTTCTCACTTCCCACAAAGTGTCCCAGTTATTTGTTTTTGTCTTATCTCCCCCTCTGAGCTCCCAGGATGGAGGAAAGAGCGTGGGCTTTGGAGTTCCCCAAGCTTACTCTAGCCATGACTCTATCCCTCCACTGTGTCTCCCCTCCTCTGAAAAAGGGGATAACAAGAACCTAGCCTCACAAGGGTGGATTCATGAGAAAGCACTTAGCACAGTGCTTTGCAGACAGCCAGCATTCAATTCGTGTTTGACATATTAATGAATGAGTGATTGAATGAATGAATAATGCTTGCTCCTCACAACACCCTGGGAGTTCAAGTGACACTATTACTGGTCATTAACAAGGGGCGTGAGGGGCATCGCAGTACCCGCTGGGGTGAGAGGTATCACCAGAATCCACACAGTGTGCTGATGGCGACAGGGGCCCACACACTGTTGAACTGCACTGTCCTTCAGGCAAAGGAACACGGAGCAAATTGGGAGAGGTCCGAAGACATGGAGGAAAGAATCCTCCCACTGGGTCCACCTGGGAAGGCTTCCTTCCTAGAGGAGGTGTTAAAAGCTTCTTAGTGGTGGCTGCCTTTGGCCTGTTTCCAAGGAGCCAATGATAACTCAGGTAGGGGACAATTCAAACTTGTAAATCACACAGGAAGTTGGGATAAATCTTGACGTACTCAGCCCCCATTTTTCTGGCTCCCCCATATATTTATTCTTCCATACAAGAAAGCACCCTCCCTACCCTGCAGGGACCCCAGCAATGTATTGGGCTGGGATTCCTAGGTGGGGACAGCCACTACGCCCTGCTGCTCTCCTGCTCCTCCCTCTCCACGAGTCCATCTGCCTTGGCTTTGGGCCTGGGGACCACATCCAATTCCCTGATACTGGTGCAATGGAAGGCACTCAGCACCTTCCTGCCACCTGCCTCAGTTTGGACACTCCGGGACACTGCCACCTTCTCCAGCACCTCCAAGGGCAAAAGGGAAGAGATGATGGCAGGGGCAGAGGGTGAGAGGAGCTGTGTCCTAGAACGGCCCTTCTGGATCTCACTCTTAGCAAGCCCTAGGCAGGCAGAGTCGAGTGGGTGAAACAAAGGACCACGTCATGCCTGTCTCCATTCTCCTTCCAGGTACCTCTCCCAAGGGGAGACCAGAATGGATCAGAACCATAGCTCCCATGCACTGGGCATTTGCTACACGCCAGGCACTGTGCCAAATTATAGATGTTTCTCCTTATGCCCATTTTGAAGCTCAGGAAATAGGCTGAGCAAGGTGAAGAAACGCACAGGGCCATGCAGCTGGTTTGTGCTGGAGCCGAGACTTGAACCCATGCCTGCTTGACTGCAAGCATACCCGCCACAGCAGTGCTTCCAGGTGTGCTGAGATAGGGTACCCTCAGCCCCCAGGTGACCAAATAGTACCTGGGATTGGCTGGATGCCTTTGGCCTGAGGAGCCTAGTTGGTTATCCTGGCTGCTGAACACTGTGGACTAGATTTGCTTGTGTTTGCTCGTTTTTGTTTGTTTGTTTTTTGTTTTGTTTTTTCGTTGGAGTCTCAATCTGTCGCCCAGGCTGAAGTGCTGTGGCACACTCACGGCCACCCCAACATCAACCCGCTGGGCTCCAGTGATCCTTCCACCTCAGCCCTCCAAGTAGCCAGAACCATACGCCTGGCTAATTTTTTGATTTATTGTAGAGACGAGGTCTCACCATGTTGCCCAGGCCGGTCTCAAACCCACAGGCTCAGGCAATTCTCTCGCCTCAGCCCCCCAAAGTGCTGGGATTACAGGCCTGAGCCACCGCACCCGGCCTCATTTGTTTTTAATGTGCGTCCTGAGAAGAAAAAGGCAGAAAGCCCTGCTCTAGAACATCCTGCCCTGGGGAGTGGGACAAAAAAGGCTGTGGGGATGAAGTGACATAAGCCCCAAATGTGGTTCTGCTCATGGCTTTCCCTTCTCCTGGAGACCTTTCCTGGTCACTCCCTGGGCGGAACCCTTCTGGTTCTCAGGACCCAAGACAAGCCTCTTCTCCTTCCCTGGGGTCTTCCCTGACCACCCCATCCTCTTTCTCCCTGAAGTGCCTGTTGCCCTCACCTCTGGTCCTTTGTGGATGCTCCCAGGATTGTCTGGTACTTTCTGTGCACATCTGGCTGGTCTCCCATGGACACAATCATTACTGTATTTCCCTGCGCCACACAGGGGACCCAGCATATAGCAGATCAACACCAATGATAGTCTCCACAAGCAGGGATTTCGTACCACTCTCCCCAACCAGAGTCCCCAACTTCTCTGCTGAACCCCAACACAGATTTGTTCCCAGAAACCACTGCTGGTGGGTAGGAGGGAACTGGAGCAAACCACTCATTCTTTCCCAGAAAGACAGGAAACTGGAAATAGGCTTTGGGGGCTGCTCAGCCTGGCATTTTGACATGCCCAGAATCCTGCTCATTCCCTTTGAGCTCAGAAACTCCCCAGCTGTGGTGTCCTGAGAGGCAGTCTGGTAAAATGGTTTGGAGGGAGGCTAGCTGAGCTGAAATCTCAGTACTAGCAACTCCTGGCTGGTAGTCTTAGGTAAGCTCCTTAACTTGGAAAAGTCTCCGTTTTCTCAACTGAAGATGGGGATAACAGTATTACTTCCCTCACAGGGTTTATTTGACATGATGCAGACAAAATACTTGAGCACAGATCTTGCCATGTGCCAATCCTTTAATAAATGCTGGCTGTTGTAGTTACTGGTGAAGGCAGAGATGTCAGGGTAATAGCAGATTCCTGTGTATGTCTCTCTGGGCTCACTGGGGGCCATCTAGGCGGGGCCCCAAGAATGGACCTTCCTGATAAGCTAGTGTCTTCCTGAGAGGTCACAGTCCAGAAGATGAAAACAGTGACCAAAAAGACATTGCCACCATGCTGGCGCAGACAAGAAAGGCAGAAAGCCAGGCCAAGGTGTTCCCCTGGCCCCAGCCTCAGATTCACATCTCACAATTAATCAGAGGGCCAGGCTGGGTAACTTAGCAAGACCCTGTCTCTACAAAAAAAAATTGTTTTTAAATAGCCAGGAGTGGTGCTGCAAGCCAGTAGTCCCAGCTACTCAGGAGATTGAGGCAGGATTGCGTGAGGCTATTTGAGTTTGAGGCTGCAGTGAGCTATGGATTGCACCACTGCACTCCAGTCTGGGCGACAAAGCAAGAACCTGTCTCCAAAAGAAAAAAAAAACTAAATCAGAGGGGATCCTTGATTCCCCAGGGGAGAATTCAAGATACAGCAAAGACCTCCCTTGGAGGTCTCTGAAGGAGAAAGAAGATCGTGGCAGAGAAGAGATCGCTGGGAATGGGACACAAAGGAAACCTCAGCTCTGGAGGTGCCCTGCGTTAAGTAGTTGGACCCAATCCCCCACCCGCCAGCAGCCCGCCCGTGGCCTGCTCTGGCATGGCTCCGGGGGGCGCCGTGCCAACCCCTGAGTTCTCCCCCACCATGTCCTTTCGTTGCTTCCAAAATAACTCTCTGCTCGCTGCCCAAGTTTGGCCTCTCGGGTGTTTTCCTCCTCTTGAGACCTGTTCTCCCATGTCTGAAGGGCGGGACGAGGGACCTGAATCGTGGTTAGAAACTGAGGACCATCCCTTTTTTGCTAATGAACTGGTTAACACAAAGGGGCTCCCACAATTCTGAAAAGCCCGTGAGTCAGTGAATCTATTTCAATTTGGCTAAAACAAGGTTTCATTTCCAACATCGGGGAGGGGCAATTGGAAATTTCTCCCCCATCCCCATCTCGTGTACCTTCCCAAGATGTCCCAAGCCCCAGCCAGATGCATGGGTCTTGGCCCGGCTCCCAACAGAGTGAGTCACACAGCCTATCAGGGATGAGCTCTGAGGGGGATCCTAAGGGCCCCTTGGGCCATGTCCCCAGCAAAAATGAAGTGTCCCATCCACCCTGTCTTTCCTTGGGCTATACCAGAGAAGACTTCAATTCCAAGGAAACCCGTCTCTGGGGAGGAGCCAGGACTCCCCAGGCAGCACTGACCTGGAAGCCTAGCGTCTTCCTCTTCAGAGACTCTCCCATGAGGCCTCAGGCCTGACGCCATCTCCTCCATGCCTCCCTGAGAGGAGGGTCACTTCTCCATCAGCCCAGCCCAGGAGCCAAGAGCAGAATGGGCTCCTGGAAAGGCCATTTCCCTGAAGCTCAGTGGGAGGCACTTTCATTAGTAAGGAAGGAGCGTGGGAAGGAAGGAAGAGTGATCTGACTGGACTCCAGAAGATGAGACTCCGCCATCCTATGTTCCTACCCTGCCGCCAGTCGTTCTGCCAGTCCCTTTCTAGGCTGCGGTAGCTGATTTGTAGTTAGTTGAAAGTGTTGAGAAAAACAATGTTAATAGTAAACAACATTAAAATATAAAAAATATATTTTAAAAACAATATTAGCAGTAAACATTTTGTAAGCTTTGCCTTCTTTTTCTCATTTGCTCTTCCTCACAACCCTTCAAAGTGGATGCAAGACTGAGAAACTGAAACTTTGGAAAGGTGAAATGATTTGCAGGAAGACATACAGCTCATCAACAACGGAGCTGAGACTCGAGCGCACACATGCCACACTCTGGGACCCACGATCCCGACAACTACTCTGCAGGGCCTCCCCACTTGGATGCCCTCTCCTGTGCCCTGTCCATCTCTCCCCTGGGGGGCATGGGTCAGCGCAGGAAACAGGCTGCAGCGCGTGTGGGGCCATCAGGGTTGAGAGCCCATGGAATGGGGGAAAGGAGGGGTTGAGTGGGGCAGGCCGGGGGCCAACTCTGCTCGGAGCCAGGCTTTCTTCTCCTCCGCCAGCCGCCCCACCCGGCCGCGCCCCGTGCCCGCTGCTGCCAAAGCTGAGAGGTTTCCTTTTTCTTTTGCCTAGGGCTGTTTCCTGCCTTTCCTTTGAACTGGGGTGTTTGCTCCCCCACAAACTCACCCACCTCCGGCAACTCCCTGGGTCTGCCTTCTGATGGGCCCGTCCCCCCAGGCTCCATTTTGGAGCAAGGCTGGCACAGGACATCCCCAGAGGACCCCTTTCCTGGAATCCCCCTACCCCTCCTTCGCCTGGGTGCTGCCTGGACTACCACCACCTTCTCTCTGTCCCTTCCCCTGCTACCTACTGCCAAGAAGCTCTCCCTGGGGGAGTTTTCTCTGCCCTGCACCAGGAGAAGAAGACTCAGAGTGGATTGTTCCCTGCCTCTACCACTTTCTAGCTTGTCAGCCGATACATGGGGATATTGTGGTCCAGAAAAGTTTTGGGACTTGCACAAGGTCTCATAGCAACGGAGGGACTGAGGATTAGAACTCACAAACTCCAAGTTTCCGGCAGGAGGGGTCAGGCTCTTAGAATCTATTAGAAAGGGCGGCTGAGACTGGGCTGGCGAAGGGTAGCCTTGGGAGTGGGAAAAGAGACCTGGTGCATGACCCCCCCAACACACCCTCCCCAAGGCTGGCTCTCCCCCACAGAGGCCCATGTTTCTCAGCCTCCTCATGCGACAGCCCCTGCAAGGGCCCATCTAGAACATGGTGGGGGGGCAGTCTGAGCCTTTCCCTCAGCTGCTCTCCTCCCCTCCCATGAAGCTCTAAGACTATGCTAGCCAGGAAGAAACTAAAGCTGTTCTGGGTTCCCAGGAGAGCTCACCCCATCTCCTTGTCAGTCTTGCCTCCACCCCATCACAGCCCCCGACATTCACACCTGTCTTCGCCTTTCGCAGAACAGTGCTGCCCCTCTCCTTCCCGTGATAGCTCCAGGATTTCCTCCTCCAGGAAGACTTCCATGACTAAGGCTTCTTGGCCCTGGTCGCCCTAATAACAACACTGGCTAACATTTACTGAGTTCTTCCCATGAACCAGACACTAGGTCAAACCCTTCCTACCTCCACCTTTCTGGTTGTAGGCATCCCTAGGCAGCGATGAGGAGGGTGAAGATTATCCTGAATCCACACACACACACACACACACACACACACACACACACACCATCATCTGACCTTTCAAACAAGTCCAGTGGTTATCACAGGAATATTAAGGGTGTGAATTCTCAAGAAAGCAATAAGCAGTCTGACTCTGGGGTTGCGGGAATAGTGGCCCCTCCCTTAGCCCTGAGTGCTGAGGGTGCTGAGTGGTGGCTGCAAGTTTATTTTACAACAGGTTGCCCAGGACACTTATTCTCATAGCATCTGTCTCCTGATACTGCTCAGCTTTGAGAGCAAAGGAAAGGACCCAGAATAGCCACCCAGATTCTCCTACTCAGGAACAGCTCAGGGTATTATTTGCCCAAAGAATATTTGCTAGCTGGACACTCCTGTCTCCTCATCACATGCACATGTGATAGACTAGAACAAGAGGCTATCCTTCTGCAGTCCACATGCCGGAGGGCTGAGTGCTCACACTCGTGTGTGAGATGTGCTCGATCAAGTCCTGTTCTGACGTGAGCACAATACCTTTCAGACGTGAACTTAGAAAAAGATCAGGGCAACCCCTTTGAGTCCCCTCCCACTGTGGGAGCTTTTCTGTTCTCTCAATAAATCATGCTTTCTCAAAAAAAAAGATCAAACAGAACAAAGGCATCACACCTTCCATACCCCTAAGACTGGGATGCCCCAGAGCCAGGGGTTCCATCACCCCCTAGGTCCAATCCAAGAACAGCTCCTGCCCGGAGAGAATGCCCAAAGACTAAGAGTCTCAATGAGCCTCTCGGAGACTATGGTTTAGGAGGAAATTTTTGAAAAAAGAGAGACACTTGAAAGATTTGGGTATTTAAAGTCTGTCCTCCCAACCTTGGTCAGACAGGGCTGGCACTGAGCCCCAAAGTAGTAATAGTTTTGGACATGAGTGTCAAAGTGAAGGAACCCAGTTGGATATAAAGAAGACTTTATGGCCTTCCTGAGAACCGAGATGGAGGGAGGCGGAGGCAGCTACCTCATGAAGTGTATTGCCTAGAAGGAGAAAATCTCACAGCCCTGGGTAAGAGAGCAGATATGAAGCCCTTTTTAAAGGGTCAGGGTCAAGGAATGCGTAAGAGAACATACAGTATCTTCTGCAGTCTCTAGTTCCTCAAGGCCACCTATGATCAATAGATGGCAGAACCAAGGTTTGAGGGGGCCAGACAGAGAGGTACTGTTGGTTGTACCATCAGGTGCAAATCTTCACTGTCCCCAGAAGGAGCTGAGCTGTATGGGGCAAGGTCAGACTGGGCATCTCCTAACATCACTGAAAAGGGAAAGGTGCCCCCAAACCTTCCCGCCTTGGCCCTTCTCGATGGCAGTCCTCCCCCCACCTTCAGATGCCTCTGTGGCAGGGCTGTTCTCCTGAGAGGGCAAAGAAAGAGGGCTTCTCTTCTGAGCCACCTTTGGGACAATTGCAGAAAGCCCTTCCTGCTCCCTCCAGATGGGATCCCTTCACAGCCCAAGGCTAGGGACACAGTCCTCTGCCATCTCCCTCCAATATTCCAGACCCTGCTGCTAAATTCCCCACATGGCCTGGGGACCCATACCCCAAGTCCTTCCTTCCCCCACTCTCAGAAGCAAACCCTGAGTCTTGAGTGAGAGGGGATTTCTCAATCCCCAGGGAGACATGGGAACAGCTCAGAAAAATCCCAACTCCACTGAACCCAAATGTAGATTTCACAGCCCTGAGGGAATTATGACAAGATAGTGGGAGAGTCTTCTATCAGCATGAATGGTGAAATGTTTGGATTCCAAAGGTGTCACTGTACCTCCTTCCCCTATGTTCTTCCAAAAAAGAATCATGGACCAGTCTAGGAAGACTCTGGTACTAGGAAAGGAAGTTGGATCAATCAACTTGTGGAAGGTCCTGAATCCCCTGTCCCTTCAACCCAGGCAAGGGGCCTTCCTTCTGCTTGCCCAGAGAAGGGTTCTACAGAAGTCATATGTAAACTCTTTTTTTTTTTTTTTTTTTTGAGTTGGAGTCTCACTCTGTCGCCCAGACTGGAGTGCAGTGGCTGCTCCCGGCCACTGCACGCGACCTCCAGGGCTCCGGTGATCCTTCCGCCTCAGCCTTCCAAGTAGCTGGAACTACAGGCACGCGCTACCACGCCCGGCTAGTTTTTGATTTATTGTAGAGATGAGATCTCGCCAAGTTGCCCAGGAGGGTCTCGAACTCTTTTTAATCACAGGACCCCGTCTTCAAGTGAAACAATGTTATATACCCACAGTTTAAACAACTGCTAAGAGCAGGCTGCCCTGGGTGTTCTAGGGGTGGAGTCAGAGCCTGCGCTCCTCTGTCAGCTGCTGAAACAACCCTCACCACTTCATGAAGCCCTGCCTTGTCTCCCTGTGTTAGCCCTGCCAACATCCCTTGGACTGCGAAGGATTCTATTTGCCCTGCTGGAATATGGACATAACTTTCTCCCTCTCGCTCCTTCCCCTGGCCCACAGCCTGAGCCTTTTGGAATGGAAGGGGACATCTCAGTTGAGGGCAGGGAGATTGAGAGGGGAGTCCCATGAGGAGTTGCCTTCTGGGATCCTCCGCATCCCACCAGGACCACTGCCAATACTGAGCATCCTGGTCCCATACAGTTCAACTGGACCCTGGTAAAAACTAGCCCAGCTTCCTCTTCCTCAGAGCTCCCAAGTCCGGAAACCCCAAGGCCACAAGGGGCCTCTTTCGGGCCAGAGGAGCCGTGTGATACTACCTTCAGCAGGTGACCCCAGAGTTTCCCACCTGCTCTGCCTTCTCTGAGGAAAGGTGCTGGGGCCTGGGCAGGGCCAGGCTGGAGGAGCTTTCCTTTCCCTGGAGCGGGGTGGTGCGGGGTGGGGTAGGTGGTCTGGAATGTGCCCTCACCCCCTCCTCCTGCTCAGGTGGTGAGAAGCCAGAGCCCCCAGCCCTCGGGCTCTGAGGGGCAGCTCCAGTGAGCCAGACGGACCGGACAGCTGCCCCCAGTAGGGTCCCCTTCACGCGCCATCTCACCCCAACTCAGACGCTAAAAATGGTTCTCTGGTTTTCAGCCTCGGCGCCTGCCCACAAATTAGTGTCTCCAACACAGCCTCTCGGGACATGACTTTAGGGAGGCCCCTGGGGGAGTCAGGAGGCCTCAGCGAGGGGAGATGGCACCGGCAGAGTCCCTTTCTGAGGCGACAAGAGTGGGTACAGCCCCCATCCCAGCTTCATGAGACTCCCCACCAAGGCCACTCAACCTCAGCGTGACAGTTCTGGTCTTCTTGCCACAGCGGAGGAAGAGACTTTATTTCCACCCCCCTGGGACACACTCCCCTCACCTCCACCCCAGTTCAGCCAGCCTCGCCCGCAGCCCCCATCACGGGCGCTGCTCTGCGGGAGGAGAGAGCAGCCAGCGCAGCGGAGGCAGCCAAACCCGAGCCCCCCTGCTGGGGTCCGGAACCCACCTCGCCACACGCCCTGGGCCCAGCTGGGAAACCAAGGCAGGGAGTCGCGGGCCCTCCCCTCCCCAATCCCGCAGCGGGCGACCAGCAAGGGAAAGC
>NW_007255865.1:94407-98009 GCF_000164805.1 Carlito syrichta | reverse complement strand
CGGCGGCGGCGGCGGCGGCGGCGGGAGCGGGGACCGAGCACTCAGAGAGGGGCAGGCATTGTTGAGTGATCTTCGCGATTCGGTTTCACAGGCTGGGCTTGGCAAGGGAGGGAGACCCAGGCGGAGGAGGAGTCAAGGAAACTTTCTACGCTGCGGCGCGCTCCCCTTCCCTCCTTCCTTCCGAGCTGGCAGGAATTTCATCCGGGAAAGGGAAAAAGGTGGGTGGGGGGAGACAGAAAAAAGCCCAAGCGAGCGAAACTCCGCGTCAGGGACCTACGCTTGCTTGGAAAGGGTGCCCGGGGCCTGGGCCGGTGGGGCTTGGGACCCTCTGGCCTTTGGGGACAGCCACGGCTGTCATCGGACCCAGAGGAGGCCCTCTGAAGGAGGCCTTAGACGGCCCACGAGCCCCCCACCGCGCTCTGCCCCGGAGGAAACTGAGACCCCAGACAAACGGTTTGCTCAGAGTCACACAGCGGATGCGGAGAGCCCCGGGACTGAAAAACGCGGGGCGGCCCTCCTCACCGTGTCCCGCGGACAGGGGCGCGGGGAGTGAGGGGCTGTCGCGGAGGGGCCGGGCCGAGGGTCCCACGGCAAGCGGGGAGGAGGGGCAGAGGGCAGCCAGGAGGCGCCTCCTCGCCGAAGACACGCCGAAGGAGTCAGTGTGGAGTTCCACCCGCGGAGTGTACCCCGGATGGAGACGCACTCTTGCAGCCTGTCGGGCTGAAAGCCCGGGACCACCGGGACCCCTGCTCGCGGACCCAGGGCAGCCGGGGGGCTGCGATCTGCACTGCGGGTTGCGGGAGCCTGCTGGGAGGCGGCAGGTGGGCGCCGCCAGCTCAGCCGCCCCGAGGCTGGAGTCCCACCAGCGTGGGTCCCGGCCAGCCCAGAACCGCGGGGAGTGGGGGGAAGGGTGGTTCAGACTGAGGCCAAGCCCTGTCCTCTCCTTGGACGACAGTGGGCCGGCTGCGCTTCCTTCACGTCACCTCGTGCTTTCTCTGGTCTCCCCCGTGCCGCCAAGCCCCAGCAGAGCTAGAGCTGGCTGTGAGCCTTCCTCCTTCCATTCTTGCCCTTCCTCACCACAGTCCCTCCGGAGTCTACAACAGAAGCCTGGGACCTCAGAGGCAGCAGGGATTGTCCACCACAGACTTCCATGCCCAGGACCTTCTCATCAACGCCTCTCCACCCTCCACTGACCTCCCAGGGCCGGGGGCTACGCAGCAGGACCAAGAAGCAGGTAGACACTGACCCCAGGCCTCCAGTCAGGGCCATGGCCAGGGCAGTAGAAAACAAGCCTCCCTAGAGGGCCCAGCATAACCAGAAAGGCTCACAGGTGGAGCCACCTCTGCCCTGTAGCCGAAAGCCCCCTCGGGTAGGTCCGCATTTCCAGCCTCAGGCACCCATGGCCTGGGCTCCACCCCCACTCGTTGGCAGCTCCTGCTACTCCAGGCTGAAAAAACCATGGCGGGGCCCCGTTGCCACCTCAGCAACACCCGTTTGAGACAGGCTTGGGCAGCTCAGGGCGGAGCCTCCAGCCTGTCCACGTAAGGGGGGCCAGCCCCTTGGACTCCTGATAAACAGTATATGAAGAGGACATCAACCAGGATGTCTACCCACTTCCCCACTTTGGGAGAGAGGTGCTTGCTCCATTTCAGGGACTCCTGCTCTTTGGCCAGGCTTTCTCTGTGTTCTCCAGGGGCCCTCCAAGTTCCTTCTGACATTAGGTATTGATTTACCCTGTTGGAGGGCCCCGGGAAGTGGGTAGAGCTCCTAGACCAACCTGAGCTCTTACTGATGTATAGAGGTCAGAGAGGTGTCCTTCTCAGGCCTGGCTGAAGAAGGGGAACAGAGGTGGTGCTTTTTGCTCAATCAGGAGCCTTCCCAGAACGGGGTTAGTCCTCCCCCAAGGACTGAATGTGTGGGACAGGCAATGGCACCCTGTTCTCTTTTCTGGTCTCTGCTTCTGTTCCTGGATTTTCTCTTTTGCATCTCCCTCACTGCTTTCTCTCCTGCCTCTTCCTGAGTGGAGGGGAGGAAGGAGGAAGTGAAAGAACTGGGGACATTTGGCAACTCCGCCCAAGGGATGCCTCCACCGCTTACATTCCCAGACACAGAGTGGCCCAGCAGGTCCACCCTGGCAGGGACCTAGCGTAGCCCCTGGTCTCTGGCAGGTACAGCAGGCTGGGGATGGCAGAGGGGAAGCGGGCAACAGGACAAGTCCTACTGCATACGGGGTAGTGGGGGCAGAGAGGGAACGAGGAACTGGGATTCTGAATCTGGGGCTAAGCACCACAGAAAACCAGAGGCGGAAAGACCAAAGTCTGAGGAAACTGAGAAACTGAAGGATTAGCGGAGAGATGGCTGCTCTGGGGGGAAATCCAGCAGCATACCAGCCATGGGTCACCCAGGCCCGGCTCCCAGCCCCGCCCACAGGCCCATGTGTTGGGCCCCATGTCAGAGGACAGACAGACACAACACAGCCTCAGGCTTGATCGCATCTTTATTTCCCAACTCTGGCCCTTCACAGCACAGGGCCCAGCGGAGGCTGCCCTGCCAGGAGAGCCAGGCCTGAACGAACTTGCTGGGGTTGGCTCTCCCCGCCTGGTAGGGCACTGACCACCTCTGCTGCAACACAGCACAGTGACCAGTGCTGACTCGGGGCAGCCCGTCCACCAACGCACTGTTCAGACAGTTGTAGAAGCAGAGATACTGCTCCTGGGAGTAGACACGGGGTAAGAAGCCTCACCCTGTTGGCCCAGATCTAACAGGAAGAATTTCACTTTTGGGTCTCCTAACCCCCGGGCGCCACCTGAGACAGTGCAGCGGTCCACAGCGCCACCTGGTGGCTGCCCAAGTGGTCCATTAGCTCCACGCCCATTCCCACAGCTGAGCCCCTGACCGCCTCTCACCAGCATTGGGGTCATGAGGCCACAGGCCTGTGACTGCTGCAGAGCCACGTTAAAGACATCCACGGTGCATTCAGCCCCTGCCTGCTGCAGCAGCTGCTCCATGGCCAGGAAGGTGCCCAGCTGGGTGGCGCCCTTGCTGCAATTGACCTAGAGTTAGATGGGGCACGGTGGGGTGGGGCGTGGGCTGGTGGGGGGATGTCCAGAGACATTGCGTGGGAAACCCAACCTCCAGAGACTAGGAAGGGACATTGGGCACTTGGTCAACCCGTCAGCCTGGGCCCAAGCAAGAAGGGGGTGACTCCTGCCATATCCCTGAGGACAGAACAGGGTGGAGAGAAGACACAGACATGGGAAGACTATGTCCTTTTGACCCATAACCCAAGCAGGGCTCAGGGGGATGTGAGACCCTGCCAGAGAGGCAGGGAGGAGCCTCCAGTGCCCACTCTCCCCAGACCAGTCTCCAACAGCACCTGGAGTGGCTGAGCAGAGTGCCTGGCTTCTTGCCTTCGCCCTGGGAGCAGCACTGGCCCACGACAGCCAGGAAGGGCAGCAGGGTGGTGGCGGCAGCTCCTGCCCAGGCTCCCAGTATGGAAACTGCAGTCTCTGCACCTGCTTCTCCTTCTTGCTCTCCCCCTTGGGCAAAAACACATCGGTGTTGGTGCCGGGGAGAGGAAGCCAGAGAGAAGCTGGCAAGGA
>NW_007255865.1:87385-94264 GCF_000164805.1 Carlito syrichta | reverse complement strand
GCTCCCTCACCTTCTCCAGGGTGTTGGGCGGGCACAGGGAGACCAGCACATGGGCCCCGTGCTGCCACACCAGCTCCCAGAGCTCTTCTGGCCCTGCGGGGCCAGTCGGCACCACGTGATCATGGCCAGAAGGCCCACCCTGCAGAGCACAGCTTGTCGGCCACCCAGGGACTGAGGGAATCTCCTGCCCAGCCCACAGCTCTAGGAGTCCCCAGCAGCCCCAGCCTGGGAAGCACAGATGATCAGAGAGGGCAAGCAACAGGGCAGCAAGACCAGCATCATCTCACAGGGAAGAGCCAGGCTTCAGGCATGTCGTCAGGGGGCTCTCCTCCACTGGCGAAAACTGCACCTGAGAACGGTCATCTGAGGAAGATGGCGAGGGTGAGCCTGCCAGAGGCCCCACCCACACATGCCGTGCCCCTCTGCCCCACACGTGGTCCACAGTGAGACTCACAGGGGACTGCACTGTCCGGCTCATAGCCAGGAGGGGGTGCCGACGAGCCAGCCCCGTCCTCGATGGCCTGCCTCAGGAGCTGGAAGGAAGGCGATGGACGCCCTGAGGCTGGCAGAGCCCCCAGGGGGCCGACTGGGTTGCCCTGAGTCGTCACCCAACCCCAGGCCGGAAGCTAACCTCATACTCCTTCAAGAAGCCAGCGTTGGCGTCGGCCGCCCTCTTGGCGCACGCCTGCGTGAAGTCCCTCAGGGAGACTGGCGGGGACCTGGGAGCGGGCGGCGACGGGGAAGGCACCGAGGTCCCCAGCTCCTTCCTCACTTCCAGCCTGCTGTGCTCTGCCCGTGGACAGGAGCCCGGGAGCCCATCGGTGGGGAGGACAGGGGAGCTGAGACTTACTCAGAGGTGTCAGTGAGCTCTTCCAGAATCTTGTTCAGGAGGCAGCTGTGCAGGAAGATGTACTGGCTCTGGCAGGGGATGGGGCACAGTCAGCTAAGCCAGCATGGCCCAGCAGGGAGACTGTCCAGGCCCAGGCCTGAAGGCAGACATGGGGCAGGACAGAGGAGGGAGCCATTGGGGAACCTTTCCTACCCTGTTCCAAAGTGTCAGAGCCACTCACCTTTTACAGAAAGGGAAGCTGAAGCCCAGAAAGAAGGGTGGCAGGTTTGGGCTCCTCCCCCCAGGGCTCTCTGTGGCCTCATGAGTTCCTTTCCTGGGTCCTCCAGAGCCTGCAGCCAGGGCCATCCGCCTTCCTCCCATGCCTTCAGGGGCCCGGCTGCCCAGCCCCGCCTGCCAAGGCCCTCACCCGCATCTGGATCATGAGGGGCCAGTGCAGCCGGAGTGCATACACAGTGTGGAACACATCTACTCTCTGCTCCTCCTCCAGCTGCTGCAGCAGCCTCGAGAGGGCCACGAAGGTGCCCGTCGGCCCACGCCCGCACTGCAGGGACAGCCCTGGGGAGCTGAACGGCTGAAGGGGCTACCCGTGTGCCCAGCTCTCCCCCCCGCCCCGGTTCCGGAGACCCCACCCCCACTCCCAGGCCAGGCAGAAGACCCTCCACTGCACCACCACCCGCCTGCCCTCACCTGCAGTGCACCAGGATGGGCCCAGGGCCCTGGGTGGCCCTCGCCTGCTCCTGTACCAGTTCCACGAAGGTGAGCAGGGAGCTGGGCGCCTCAGGGATGCTGTGGTGGGGCCAAGTGGCAAACTGCAACTGCTTCACGCTCCTCTGCTGTTGATGAACAGCCTGGGGGAGAGGGCGTGAGGGAGGAGAGGGGACAAAGGGGCCCCCCCGCTGCTTCCCATCTTCCTTACTCCAGGCTCCCTCAGCCCTGCCCTCACACTTTCCTCACCCACTCCCTGAGGGCAGGGCTGGTGCCACCCCCCTCAGACTGGGTGTTCCTCGAGGGTGGCAGCTATGTCTCTGCCCTCAGTCTGGATGCTTCCTGAGCCCTTGGGCCCTTCTCTGGCCTCCTGGGTAATCTCTGCCTGTAGAGGATGCCCAGGGAGAGGGGTGATTCAGGTCCCTGACTTTCCTGTTCAAGAGGGCACAGTCCAGGGACACAAGGGTTTGGAGTGAAGTAGGGAGCCCTGGGCTGAGTGTGGGGGAGAGCAGCAACCATCGCTTCCCGCTCTGCGCTTCCTTTACCTCACTGTGTGACCTCGGATAGACCCTTCACCTTCTCTGTGCCTCTCTACCCCTTCCCTAACTACCACTTCCCTGGGTGGTGGCTGAGAGCCTGTGCTCCTCAGGAGAAGGGGACCCTCAGGGCCCAGGTGGTGAGACAGCCGTCTCAGGGCTCTCAACTCTACTGGCCTCCCCCCCTGCCCCCCCCTGCCCTTTCCCCCGGGGCACGCACGTGCTGCAGCTGGAATTCCCTCTCAGTCCTCTCCTCCTCAGCCTCCTCAGCCAGGAGGTGGATGGTGATGAGACCATGGGTGACCGGGGTGGAGTCTGCCGGCCAGTAATGCTCACACAGCACCTGGGCAGAGGGTTGGAGAGGTGAGGGGCCCTTCACTGCTACCCACTGCTTCCCCCAGGCCCAGCCCTCCTCACCCACCTCCCTGGTCCCAGCCACCCTGCTGAGATTCTGCTCCCTGTATTGACCCAGCTTCAAGGACACCAGCTCTGGAAGCCTGTCTCCACTGGCTGGGCTCCAGCTCCTTCACCTCCAGATCTTCCTTTGACTCTCGGGACTTGAGTCAGCTCCTAGGCTGCTTTGCCAAACGGAATGACCCTTATTCAGCGGCCACCAACCCTCGCCTCCCTGCTCCAGCAGGACAGACTCGGAGTCTCAGGAGTCTTTCTCTCTGTGTCCCAGGGCCCTGCGTGCACCAGGCTTGCCAAAAGAAGGGATGCAGAACACCCTACCTTTGGTGGGTGGGGTCCTCACCCCTCGCCTTCCCTCCCCAGCCTGGGTGATCCCGCGGACCCCCGCCACCCTCCAGGCCCGACGGGCCTCACTCCCGCCGGCCCCGCCGGCCCTGCCGGAAGACACCCGCAGGGCCGGTTCTGCGAGGAGAACGTGCGCCACCTGGCGGCGCTTCTAGGAACCTGCAAGGCGCGCGCACCCTCCCGTTCTCCATGCCCACGGTGAGCATCACGATGACGTGGACCTGCTGCCCCCCCACCAGCCGCCAGAAGTCCTCCAGCGTTTTCTGGAGAGGCCCCGGGGTGGCGATGAACTCCTGCGCGTGGGTGTAGCCCTGGGACGTGGGCGACGGAGGTCAGGAGCATGTCAACAGGTGACATTTGGTCCACGGGGCCCCATCAAGCACATAGTCGTAGACATCCCACGTGTGACCTCCGGGAGTGAGATGCTGTGTACGTGCTTACGCATGGGCAAACGCACAAACGCATGGGCACACCCGGAACTCGCACCAGGAGGGGGTGACTTCAGAGGCACCCTCACCACCCCACCCGTGCCACACCAAAAAGGGCAAGAAAAACCTCCATGAAAACAAGATAGTGACATGCCAAAAATAGTCTGCCCGGGCCACCCTCTTCACCAACCCGGAACGACCTTCCTAAAACCAGACTCTGTGTTTCTCCCATGCTCAACAATCTCCTATGGTTCCCCATTGCTCACTGGAGTGGGCAAAGCCCTCGGCCTCACAATCAAGACCCTCCTTTCTCCAGCCCCAGGCTTTCTCTCCCATCTCATCTCCCACCACCTGACACCCCATCCCCCTCCACACACAGACACACACACACACATTGCCTGTATGTTACTGCCTGCTTGTTCTCTGGCGGCTCCTTTCAGTTAAAATGTCCTTTCCTCTTGTATCACTGATCACAATTCTACTCATCCTTCAATAAATCAAATGTCCCCTCCTCTGGAAGCCTTTCTTGATTCCTCAGGCGGACCAAATTTCTCCTTTCTCCATGTGCCCTGAGCAAGGTGCTCGTTCCTTTGTTACAACACTTGTCAACATCGTATGGCGGGCGTTAAACACATTGCCCCAAGTGCTCCTTTGAAGTGCTCCCCTGTCCTGCAGGCCCAGCACAGAGCACACAGTAGACCCTCAATAAATAGCTGCTGGATTGACCTGATAGAACACAGCCTGGTGATCTTCCTGGACAACTGCCACAGCTAAGGCAGGACCGTGCATCCTGAAAGTCAGCCCGTCTCCCGAGCAGATCCCAGATCCCACAGACAGCCCCTCAGGCGGCCCTTACTGGAATGAAGTTGGCGTTGATACAGTCGGAGTGGGGCTCCCCCTCCAGCTGGGTCAGCCTGACCCCGGAGTGGTCATCTGTAGAGGGTAGAAGCTGCACCTTCAGAGTGGGATGCAGGCAGCCCCTCTCCATGCCAAGCCCTGACACCTGCCATGCCCCCTCTTCCGCCCCAGCACTCACAGGGCAGCACATGTGGGCAGCGGTTCTTGGTAGTGTTGGCGGGGTGTTCGGCCTCCAGTCTGGGCTGCTCCTGGCCCACCTCCTTCAGCTCCTGCAGAGATCAGGGCAGGGGCTGGTTGCGGAAGTAGACCCGCCACCTGCACCGGGAGAGAGACCGGGTGGTGAGTATACAGCTGGGAGCTCCCCAAGACCTTCAGTAGGTCTCAGTCCTCCCCCCTGAGAGTCTGAGAGCCGCCCAGGCCTCACCTCAAACTCCAGAAAGAAGGCTTGGTGAGCATGAGCACTCTTGACCTCGTAGTTCTGCCGGAAGCTGTGGATAGGGATTGACCAGTGGGTCTGCCTGCTGGGAGAGCGAGGGGCTGGGCCCCAGCCTTGGCTGTGTAGAGTGCTGCCCCGCCCTGCTTGGGTGATGCCCAGAGCAGGGGACCTCAGTCCTGGTTGCACCACCTGATCGCCAGGGCCTAGGGCAGCCAGCATTTCCAGCAAGCTCCTCAGAAGCCCAGCCTGGACTGCAAACCACCATTGTGGGAGAACGGAGGGGGGAACAGAGTCAGAGGAAGGGGCAAGGGAGATAGGAGCTATAGGTGAATGCACATTCGAGTCATGTAGACCCCTTCGTGGGGTCCTGGAGAGGGCTTGGTGCTCAGTTAACATCGGTCCCACAGGAAGTCAATGAAGGAAAGAGCTTTGGCCTGATGTGGTCCATGCGGTTAGTCACGGAGACTGTAAGAAGTGGAGTAGGTGAGTGTGATGGTTAATTTTTTGTGTTAATTTTTTATTGGGCCACAGTGCCCAGTTATCTGGCCAGATTTTATTCTGGATGTTTCTGTGAAGGTGTTTTTTGGATGACCTTAACATTTAAATTGGTTGACTTTGAGTAAAGCAGGTTATTTCCCCTAGTGTGGGTGGGCCTTATTTAATCAGCTGAAGGCCTTCATAGAACAAAGACTGACCTCTCTGAGTGGATTGCCTGAACCCACGGGTTCGAGACCCGCCTGGGCAGCGAGACCTCATCTCTACAATAAATCAAAAAATCAGCCGGGTGTGGTTAGCGCATGCCTATAATTCTGGCTACTTGGAAGGCTGAGGGGGAAGGATTGCCGGAGCCCAGCAGGTAAGGCTGTGGTGGCCGGGAGCGGCCACTGCACTCCAGTCTGGGCGACAGAGTGAGACTCCAACTCAAAAAAAAAAAAAAAAGACTGACCTCTCCTGAGTAACAAGGAAATCTGCCAGCAGGCTGCCTTCAGACTTTCCCTGGGTCTTTGGGCTGCTAGTCTACCCCCATAAGATGCTGGACTTACTGGGCCGCTACAATCACCTGAGCCAATTCCTTAAAATCAAGCCCCTCCCCCACTACACACACACACACACACACACACACACACACACACACACACACCCTGTTGGTTCTGTTTCTCTGGAAAGCCCTGATTTACACAGTGAGTTTGGAGGAAGAGGCCACTGGGGAGGGGGGTGGCGAGAGCCCCAGGGGTTGTTGAAAGGGGCTTTGGGAAGGTGAGGTGGTGGCTGAGGAAGAATGGGAGCCTGGCAGGGATGCGTCACAGAGAAGCAGGCTGCTAGCGGAGGCTCAGCAAGGCCACCATGGCCCGTGCAAGGCAGGGAAGAGCGGGAAAGTATGCTCACTGCAGGGTGTAAGCCGTCAGCTCTTGGGAAAATGGATTCTTCTCTGCTCTGCAAAGGATGGAGAGGCATGTGGGAGGCAGCCCAGGGGCAGGGGGCTGGCCCACCCTGGTCACGAAGTTCTGCGCTGCTCCACTCACCTCTGCCCCTGCCTCCGTCTCCAGCACAGCAGGCCCAGCACAGCACAGATGGGAAGGACACAGCCCGCCACGATCCCCACCACGACTGGCAGGGGCATGGCTTCTGAGGAGATGCTGGCCCAGGGCTCTGGGCAGGGCGAGGGAAGTATGGAACGCAGCAGCCTTGTCCCACTGACTCTGTAGGGCCACGCCACCCTCTCCTGGACTGGGGACCCGCTGGGTGGAGGGCACAGTGGCAAGCCCCTGCCCCACAAAGTCCCAGATGCCAAACTGAGGCTAGAGATGCCTGTCAGGGGGAACACTTGACTGGGAACCGAAAGCACCCAGCAAGCCCTTCCTGCTCCCAGCACCTGGGGGCGTCCCAAAGACCCAATCCCCTTTCTGACACACCAAAGAAAAGATCACGGGCTTCCTGGACATTCTGGAACTGCCCTGTCCTAGACAGTAGCCACTTGCCACATGTGGCTATTGAGCATGAAATGTGGATATTCCGACTGGGCGCAGTGGCCCACGCCTATAATCCCATCACTTTGGGAGACCGAGGTGAGAGGATTGCCTGTGCTCATGGGTTGGAGACCAGCCTGGGCAACTTGGAGAGACCTCATCTCTACAATAAATAAAAAGAAGTAACCGGGAATGGTGGCACATGCCTGTAGTTCCAGCTACTTGGAAGGCTGAGGCAGAAGGATCACCTGAGCCAAGCAGGTCAAGGTTGCAGTGGCCATGAGCATGCCACTGCCCTCCAGCCTAGGCAATAGAGTGAGACTCCAACTAAAAATAAAAATGT
>NW_007255865.1:78545-87365 GCF_000164805.1 Carlito syrichta | reverse complement strand
GGCTTCCTGGACATTCTGGAACTGCCCTGTCCTAGACAGTAGCCACTTGCCACATGTGGCTATTGAGCATGAAATGTGGATATTCCGACTGGGCGCAGTGGCCCACGCCTATAATCCCATCACTTTGGGAGACCGAGGTGAGAGGATTGCCTGTGCTCATGGGTTGGAGACCAGCCTGGGCAACTTGGAGAGACCTCATCTCTACAATAAACAATAAGAATATATATGTAATTGTGGTGCTTGCTTGTAGATCCAGCATTATGGATTGTTGATTTTAAATGATTTTTTGATTAATTTTGTTATGGTTGTATTGGCCATGAGCATGCCACTGCCCTCCAGCCTAGGCAATAGAGTGAGACTCCAACTAAAAATAAAAATGTGGCTATTCCAACTTATGATTTGCTATAAGTGTAAAATATACACAAGATTTCAAAGACAGTAGAGAAAAAAAGAATGTGAAATATCTCATTAGAAATGTTTTAATAGATCATTTTCTGGTATGACAATATTTTAGAAATCTTAGTTTAAATAAGATGTTACTAAAATTAATTCCACTTGTTTTCTTTTACCTTTTTAGTGTGGATATTAGGGGGGAAATTTGAGTCAAGGTCTCACTCTGTCACCCAGGTTGGAGTGTAGTGGCACCATCACAGTTCACTGCAGCCTCAACTTCCTGGACTCAGGCAATCCTTCCACCTCAGCCTCCCGAGTAGCTGGTACTACAGGAATGCACCACCATGCCTGCCTAAATGTTTTAAAATTTTTTTGTAGCGATGAGGTATCACTATGTTGCCTAGACTGGTCTCGAACTCCTGGCCTCAAGCAATCTTCCTGCCTCAGCCTCCCAAAGTGCTGAGATTACAGGCATGAGCCAGCATGAATGCCAGGAAATTTTAAATTACATCTGTGGCTTGCATTTGTGACTTGACTTACATTTCTATTGGACAGGGCTGTTCTAGAACCTCTTTAACCTGGGAGTAGCCGGGCATAGACGGCAATCTGATGGTGGACAGTAGCAAACCATGCCAAGGCCTCTGCCTCTCCCACTCTGACTCTCAGCTCACCCAGGTCCAGTCTGGTGCCAAGAGCATCTTCATCACTGGCTTTGAGTCTCCCAGCTCTGCTAGGTGAGACATGTTCTCCCAGGAATCTAAGCTCAGTCCCTCCTCCTACTGGTTGGGGGTGAGCCTCAGAGGAGGGGAAGGCGCCTCAGAAGAGGGGTACCAGTACTCCTCCCTATCTCCAGCATCACCTGGAGCCCTAGCCCATTGCCCACCCTACCTGCGAAGGCTGAGAAGGAGATGGGGGTCTCAGGAGGGCTGTACCTGGTAAAGGCTGCAACACTGAACCTGGGCAGAGAAACAGGATTGTTTGTTGGTTGGGGGGGTGAGCAATTGAGGCACAATCTGGGAAACTGGACCATAGCAGTAGATTCTCAATAGCAAGAGCTCCCTCACTCTTCAGAAGCTACATCTCAGGCTATCTGCCATTTTAGGGCAACCACCTCGGCTTATCATATCCTTGCCCTGTTCTGAGAGCAAGAAGAAGCTCTGGGTACCTGGGTACCTGGATATCCTTGGAACTGCCCTGGCTAGCTGAAACAGAATACACTCCACCTTCCTTTTTGAAAACAGAAATATGTAACAGATGGGTACTCCCTTTTTGCCCCCTCTTCCAGGAAGCCCAGTCAACTGTTGGCCCTTATGAACTCTAGCATGCATCCTCTTATGTCAGGCCAGATCTTTTGCTTGCTCACAACCCATCACTGAAACTTATAACAGCCCTCCCCCCTCCCCCGCCCTGGCCTTCAGCCTTAGCCTCACCTGTATTGGGAACCTGGCTTGAGCTGCCCATTACATATCTCCTGGCTGTGGCCACAGTCCTCTGTCCCTGTCACAGGCACTGTCCAGGACCGCGGCACAGCCCAGGGCCCTGGGTAGAAGGGGTTGGGGAGCAAGGTGGCCAGGTAGGAGTCGTGTCCTCCGTAGTAGTGGTCATGCCACGTGTGGTTGATGGCTTCCCGGGAAGACTGAGCCACTAGGAAAGGAGGAGGCAGAGCAGGGCGGACAGTGGGGCCACAGTCCCTCTTCCCCCCACAGGGGGGCCACCCCATTTCTCCAGTGTGCTCCTGCCATTCACAACCCAACATCAGCCCCATCCTAGAACATTCTGGGCCCCGCTTCTTGCTCCCAGACTGACACTGGCCTCACCTATTACCTTTTACCAGTTTCCATCTCTGAACCCTCGCACCAACGCCCTGCTAGTCCACACCAGGGCCTCTCCACCCGCTCCTGAGCCCAGGACTCACGTGACATGGTGGTGACAATGATGCCACACCACTGGATCTGCCCATCATCCTTGCCAAACATGCCCTGTGGGATCATCACTCCCATTCCCGTCCAGGCTCCAGCTGAAGGGGTGGGGCTAACTCTGGGGGATGCCAGGCTGGGGATGAAGAGGACCATAAGGCTCTGCCTAGGTACTTAGCCCTCAGTCTCTGAGGGCAGGGACCATGCCGTCATATCCCCAGCGCCTATCACAGCTACTGGATAGAAGGAAACAAGGACTGGGAGACTCCCGGGCTGGGGTGCCAGGGCAGGAGGCTCAAAAGCATGGTATCAAGGCCAGGTGTGGTGGCTCACACCTGTAATCCCAGCACTTTGGGAGGCTGAAGCAGGAGAATCACTTGAGTTCAAGACCAGCCTGAGCAACACAGCGAGACCTGGTTTCTAAAAAAATTAGCTGGGCATGGGGGCACACGTCTGCAGTCCCAGTTGCTCAGGAGGCTGAGGCAGGAGAATCACCTGAGCCCAGGAAGTCAAGGCTGCAGTGAGCTATAATCATGCCACTGCACTCCAGACTGGGTGACAGAGTGAGCTTCCTCACTCAAAAAAAAAAAAAAAGTACAGTATCAAACTAGCAAGATCAGGGTCAGAGGAAAGGGTTGGAGCCTGGGAACAGGAAAGCCCTGGGCAGCCAGGACCAGAGGAGGGACATCCCCAGGTGGGTGGCAATAGAGGGAAGGAGCAGAGGCAGCCCCAGGAGCTGCAGCAAGTGCCTACCGTCAGCAGTAGTGGCACACACTAGGGTGACCACCCGACTCCACAGACCATTCCTGCCCAGCACAGAGAGGCTGAGGCGATAGGAAGTGGCAGGTACCAGGTTGAGTACCAGGACTGCATCCCTGGATGTGTTGGCCTGGAACACCCGGTGAGCATTCCATCCTGCTGCCAGCTGCTCTGCCACCACCAGGCAGGCACCCACATCCCCTGGAGGCACCATCCAGTTCACGGCCAGGCGGGTGGCCTCAGGCTGGCATTGCACATCCTCCACAGGGTCAGGCTCTGTGGGAAGCAAAGGCTCTGCTGCTTAGTGCACCCTAAAAGGATGGCCTCTGGGTCAGGGGCTCTCAAAGCCAGCAGGTGCAAAGGGACCAGCCACACAGAAAAACAGCATCTCCTCTGGACATCACTGCTCACCTGGAGAAGCATAGGGAGCATAACCAGGGCAGGGTGGACACAACACCCATCTGCAAAGTGCAGGTGGCTCAGAATAGAATGGGCAGTGCTGCCTGCTTCTCAGGGCCCCTTCACCCCCCCCCAGCAGACATCAACATACCAACAGGCGGCACCACAAGGTGAGTGGATGCTTGGAGCGGCCCCACCTGGCACAGCACTGACAGGGAGAGGTTTCGTCCAGGTGTGAGTCCTCTCAGGATGAGATGGGCTTGGCCCAGCACCAGGGGCTGCTCCCAGGAGAAGAGTCCAGCCTCTGAGAGCTGGGCGTGGCATGCACCTTGCCCCGAGGGGCCGCTGGCCCAGGCCAGGCTGACCATGGCAGTGCCCGTGTGCATCGATACCAACAACTCACTGGGTGTGAGCGGGGCTGTGAAGGGAAGGACAGAAGGTCAGCCAGGCTACTGGCCCCTGTCCTCAGAGCCCCGTGCACAATCCCAGAAGCTTGCTGAGCCCTGGGATGTGGAGGTGAAAACTGGGCTGAAAGGGGCTCAGGTACCATTGAGGAAAGACCCCAGGAGTCTCAGAGGCAGCCCTGCCCACCTCTTCCCACTCACTGCCCTCCCCATGCCCACTCACAGGTCCAGCCAGAGACAATGGCTGCTGTGGCATGAAGGGGCCCGGCCTGCAAGACAATCTCCACCTCGTACTCAGTGCCTGGAGTCAGAGCCGAAAAGTTGATGCCGTCCACCTCGACTCCTACGGCACGAGTGCCTGCCTGGGTACCTGCCTGGTACAGGGTTACCTGGTAGCCGTCCCGGCCCCCAGGAGCATGGACCCATGATGCCCGGAGCTGGGTGGGCCCTTCACTGGTCACATTCACCAGAAGAGGGACGAGAGGGCCTGCAGGGAGAGCAAATGGGGGAGTGGAATGTGGCAAGGAAAGGAGAAAAGAATCTAAGCCGCATCTCTGATTCCTCCCTCCTCAAATGCTCCCCCACTACTCCCTCCATCTTTGACTTTATCGAGAAACACCCAGGAGCCAGAGACGCTGGTTCAGGGTGTCATGCAAGCCCATAACTTCACTGGGAAGCAGGACCTGCCGTTGATCCCAGGCAGTGGAGTCCAAGTGCGAACTGAGCTGAACGGATGAAATAGCCACTTACTCTCACCACAGCTCCACCCTCTCGTGAACAGAACTGAGCGCTGTGAAGTTAAATCACATGCCCTTCCCAGCCCCTGCACCCAAGGAGCTTTCAAAGACCCTTATGTGGATCAACAGGCGGGTGTCGGGGCCCAGGCTGTGCCCCTTCATCCTAGAGCTGAGCCCCAGAGCTGGGCTCACACAAGCCTGGCCCGGTCACCTAGTCAACACTCCTCTTTATAAGTGGGGACACTGAGGCTCAGAGAGGGCTGGGGTTTGCTCTAGGGACTGAGCCTCAGCTGGAACCCAGGTCTCCTGTCTCCCAGGCCAGACTTCTTTCCAGCTCCCTCGAGCATATCCACTACAACAAATCAAAAAATCAGCCGGGCGTGGTAGCGCATGCCTGTAGTTCCGGCTACTTGGAAGGCTGAGGCGGAAGGATCGCCGGAGCCCAGCAGGTCGAGGCCACTGCACTCCAGTCTGGGCAATGGAGTGAGACTCCAACTAAAAAAAAAAAGCTGCAGCTGGAAGCCGTCCCTTCCCCCTCGCAGGGCATTCCAGGAAGACTTCAGGGCCGGAGGCTGGGCCACAAGGTCCAGGCTCAAGTTGGCAGGAGGAGCAGGTGCTGAGGAACAAAAAAGAAACAGATTTGGAGTAACCGGGATCCTTCACCTCTCCTCCCCAAGCTCTGCACCCTTCACCTCCATTTCCAGGCAGGCTCCCAACGCTCCCAGGAGCTAACAACTCAGCTCCCATGGGGCTCAAAACTCACTCTTCTTTCCTTCCCGGGAAAACCCATGGAAGAGGAATCCGCCCTGACACTGTGGGCTCCCCCACCTCCTCCCTGACTGTCAGCCCCTTGAGGGCATCAACCCCACCAGCACCCAGCTGAGAGCCTGAGGATGGGTAGATGCATGGATGGATGGATGGAGGGATAGGTGGTGGGTTGGTGGATGGAGGAATGGAGGGAGGATAAATGGTGGGTGGATGGAAGAGTAGCTGGTGAGTGGATGGAGGAATAGATGATGGGTTGGTCGACAAAGGGAGAGATGAACAGTGGGTGGATGGAGGGATACACAGTGGATGGGTGGATGGAGGGATGGAAGGAGGGAGGGAGGAATTGGTGGATAAAGGGAGAGATGGAGTGTGAGGAGGGGCGGATGGTAGGTGGATGGAGGGATAGATGGTGGGTGGGTGGATAGCAACCAGATGGTAAGAGGTAGAAAAAACTTGCAGGTAGGTTAATGAAAGGCCTCACCTTGTACTCGTGGCTTTTTGAGTCAAGAATGTGGCACACAGAAGTGCAGAATAGAGGAAGCCAGTCCCCCAGCCCACCGCCCTGGCCTCACAGAGGCTACCGCCAGGAACTCACAGGTGCATGCACGGGTCCCCCGGATGCTGGAGCTCAGGTTCTCCGTCCAGGCCCACAGTGACACGGTATAGCAGGAGCCAGGCACCAGACTCCTCAGAGTCAGGCTGGAATTATCTGGACCCACGTCGACGAGACTTTCTCGTGAGCTCTGGTTGCCCACCTGGTGCCAGGCGACCCCGTAGCCTTCCCGCTGCCCTGGTGCTGGGACCCAACCAATGGCCAGGTCAGAGGGACTGCCCCTGCTGGTGACCTCCAGTGACTGTGTTGGCAGAGGACCTACAGACAGGGGCAGTTTGGTGAGGAGGGTCATACAGGATCTGTAGCTCTGTGGTGCTCCCTACCCCACTCTCCCGAGACTCTCCCTTGCTCTGACTTCCCTCTCCAAGGCAAGGCCTTCCAACCACAGGGCCAGGGGACACAGCGGCTGGCACTCACCTGTGTGGCCCTTGAGGCTCTGGATGACAACTCCCAGAGATGTCGACCCGGTAGGGGGCCCCAGGGACCAGGCCACAGAAGGTGTTGTGGGTGGCACCAGATGGCACGGAGATGTTTCCAAGGAGGCCTGGGGCATTCTCAGCATAGAGCAGTGCCCACCTCCCAGCCAGTGGGCAGGGACCCTGGGAATGTGGCATTGAGGGCCTCCGGGCCCAGAGTGATATTTTTCTCCACCGGCCCGCTCAGCCTCAGCAAGAAGCCACCCTAGGCACCAGGTCCCACCTTCCAGCTTGCCAAAAGCTTAGGGGCAAGAGGAGTCAATACCAGGTCAAGGGGCAGAGGGATCTGTGGAAAAAAGGAAAAATATGTACAGGAAGGGCTAAAGAGTAGATGAGAAAAATCCCACTCTCTCTGTGCCAGTTTCTTCCTTTTCTCTTTTCTTTTTTTTTTTAAGTTGGAGCCTCACTCTGTCACTCAGGCTGTGGCACGCTCATGGCCACCCCAGTGTCGACCTGCTGGGCTCTGGCGATCCTTCTGCCTCACTCTTCCAAGTAGCTGAAACTTACAGGCGCACGCTACCATGACTGGCTACTTTTTTAGTTGTGTAAAGACAAGGTCTCACCAAGTTGCCCGGGCTGGAATCGAAACTGCAGGCTCTGGCAATCCACTCGCCTTGGCCTCCCAAAGTGCTAAGATTACATGCTGAGCCACCAAGCCCAGCCCCTTTTTTTCTTTTTAAATTTGTTATAGAGACAGGGTTCTGCTATGTTACCTAGGCTGATCTGGAACTCCTGGCTGTAAGGGAGCCTCCCCCGCCTTGGCGTCCCAAAGTGCTGGGATTACAGGCATGAGCCACTGTGGTTGGCCTGTGCCAACTTCCTTCTACATGCCCTGGCCATATTTGATCCAGAAGTTAGCAGTCATCTTTTGCCACATGTTGGATAAATACTGGGATCTGGCTGCTACCATCTGACTGTGGACAATAACAGAAATAAGAATACATACAGCAATTGAATATGTACCTGCAGACATGGTTCTGAACACTCTACATGGATATCTCACACTTACTCCTCACAGTGCTAGGACGTGGGCACTACTATTGCCATCCCTTTTAAACATATAGGAATTAATGCACAGAGAAGGTAAATAACTTGTCCAGAGACCTACAGCTAATGGGTGGCAGACACAAAACTCAGAACCCAGTCATGGGCCAGGCACGGTGGCTCACATCTATAATGGAAAGCAAAGTCTGGGAGGCTGAGGTCAAAGGATCAATTGAGCCCAGGAGTTTGAGACCAGCCTGGGCAACATAGTGAGACCCAATCTTTACAAAAAAAAAAAATTCTAAAAATTAGCTGGGCATAGATATTGCATACCTGGATTATTAGAGCCCACAAGTATGAGGCTGCAGTGAGCTATGGTCATATCACTGCACTCTAGCCTATGTGACAGGGTGAGACCTTGTCTCTAAAACCTGGTTCTGATTCCTCTACTCTTAACCACTGCACTACTGCTTCTCTGAGTAAAAACGCAGTGACGGTGTGGCAAAGTTAACATTGGCTCTGCAGGCATCCAACCCAGGTTCAGGTCAGCTTGGCCACTCACAGGCTGTGTGATCTTGAATTCTTTCTCCCTCTGAACTTTAGCTCTCTATCTACTATAAAACAGTGTATAATATAACTCATACAGTCATTTTGAGGATTAAGTGAAACAATACATAAAAAGTGCTTAGCACAGAGTCCCGCACATAGAGGGTCCACTGATGACAAATATCACCACCAGCTTCTTCTCAGGTGGGCACCTGTCACCAGCCAACTGGAGGTGCACACCCTCCAAGCCTTTGAAGGGGCCCCTCCCCTGCCGGTTGTATCCTGGCTACTTGGCCCAAGGAGAAGAGCAGAGCATTCTCTTCTATGTCTTCTTCACCACCCAGACACTCACAGGTCCACTCGGTGGCATTGGGCCCCACTGCCCAATGGGGCCCACCACAGCACTAAGTGTCAGCTCATAGTGGGTGCCCGGGAACAGGTGAAGGAAGGTGCGACAGGATATGCCCCATCCGACTACTGCCGTCAGGTTGGTGCCACCTAGAAGGTCTGTAAGCACTAGGTGGAACCAGGTGGCCTCCTCGGAGCCATTCCAGGAGGCCTGCAGGGCACTGGTGCCCAGGGTGTGCAGCGCCAGGTGATCCGGAGACATGGAGGCTGGAAGAAGGATGGAGAGAGCAAAGTCAGGCTTGAGAAAGAGACCTGGAGCAGGACACGGGCATGGAGCCTGGCACCAGGGAGCACAGAAGCCTAGCCACATTAAGACATGGATCCGAGCTGGGCTCGGTGGCTCAGCCTGTAATCCCAGCGCTTTGGGAGGCTGAGGTGAGTGGATTGCCTGAGCCGGCGGGTTCGAGACCTGCTTGG
>NW_007255865.1:61481-78384 GCF_000164805.1 Carlito syrichta | reverse complement strand
AAAAAAAAAAAAAGACATGGACCCGTATAAGGCCCTGGACTCTCCACCTCTTCCAACACTCCCAGATTCGCTGCCACCTGGGCCCTTGCCCAAGTGCCTACCTTACCTGTCCACTGGCAGAGGTTGGTCTTCGCTTGGAGGTTGCCAGACCAGGTGGTGATTTCCAAAACATACTCACTGCCTGGCAAGAGGTTGCCAAGATTGTAGGACAGGGTGCCCGGGGGAATGGAGACATTATGTGCCAGTGTCTGGGATTCCAGGTGGTAGAGAAGTTGGTAGCCATCCTGCTTCCCAGGGGCATCACCCCATGAGGCCTCCAGGCTGGAAGGACTCCCAGGGCTGTGGAGCTGCAGTTCATGGACAGTTGACAGGGCTGCACCAGAGGTGAGAGAAGCACCAAGATCAGCACCAAGGTGGCATCACCACCTGCTTGTGGTGCTCCTAAATGGGTTACAGACATGGTCTATGGAGAAGCTGCCCCCTTTGGATCTCCTGCCTGCCCTCCTGGTCAACCCCCTCCCACCCCGACCCCAGGCAATGACTCCTCCCTCTCAGCCTGCAGGTGTCATACCAGTGCGGGCAGTACGGGTGACAGTGACATCCTGCCCACAGGGCCGCAGGGCAGTCACTTCCAGCTGGTAGCCACTCCCTGGCACCAGGTCCCGGAACTCAAAGCTGGATGCATTGGTGCGGGCCTGAAGCGGCTGCCCTTCAGGAGAGCCGAGGGGGCTGAGACGCATGAGGCGGAGGGCATGGTCGAAACTGCCTGGCTCCGGGGCTGCCCAGCTCAGAAAGAGGCTAGTAGGGCTCCCCTGGCTGCTGATGTTCACCTTTGGGGGTGGGCCTGAAGAAAAGGGGGTGCGTTCAGGATCTCCCAACACCCTTTTTGCCCTAAGAAAAGAGGGAAGGTCCAAAGAAAGGGCTGGAGCAGAGGCAGGAGCTGGTGTGGAAAAATTGGCCCTGAGCCCTCCACACCTCACCCCCTCAGACCTCTCTCCCCCACTGAAAGCACCTACCTCCACTCTTCCTGCTGGACTCCCTTCCAGGGAGTGGCATGCCTCTTCCTGTAGGAGGGAAGGAAGCAGAGAGGGGAGGATATGGGTAGAGGCCTCTGAGGGCCAGGCCTCTGAGAAAGGTACTGGGGGACAGGGCCAGGATCTGAGAGAAGGCTCTCCCCTTAGATGACAACCACACACAGTCTAAGGGATATCTGGAGGCATGACCAAGGTGCAGGAGGCAGCCCCAGGCAGGCTGGAGCAAACTGTTCTCGCTGTGTGCCGGCCCAATGAGAAAGGAGCAGCCTCCCTTCTCGCCTAATGCAGACCGGTTATGGAGTCCAGGGAGCGGTGGGAGCCCTGGACATGCTCTGGAGAGCAGGGACCCCATCCCACCAGGCCTGTCCCCCATGGCCACCTTACCTTAGCCAAAAAGCCCCGGAGCCAGAGGAGGACAGCAAACAAGAGTGGGGGCTTCATCTCGATGTCTGCAGAAGAAAGATTGGGAGGCAGCAGGGGGAGGAGCCATCCCCCCCCCTGCCCCCTGCCCCGCTGGCAGGCGGTCAGGCAGGCAGGCAAGGGTGGGAAGGGCAGAGTTTCAAGCAAACACCCCTGCAGTCTGCAGGCAGCAAGGGGCTGACTCTCAACCCCAGACCCTGACCTCCCACCCCGCCCAGCCTTGGCAAGTCTCCTGAGGAGAAAGAGGCGGGGAATGGCTTTAGGCCCAGAAGGTGGAAGGAGACTGTAACTCTCAGACTGCAAACAGGCCACCTCCTCCCTCTGCCTCCTCCACCTCCACCCCACCTCCAACAGCTGGCTCTCTAGGGAGGAAAATACCCTGTACTCTTGAAGAAGACCAAGAGGAGAGATAGCCTTGCAAGTGCACACACATAGCAGAGGCAGCATGTTCCCTGACCCTGGAAGAGAGGCGTGGTGTCTGTTGACTTCATCAGCATGAGCAAGATAAGGTGTTTGTGTTTCCGTGGGGGTGTATGTGGTCTTAGTGACATCATGTGGATGTGTGTTCCTGTGTCCTGGGTGGATGGACCAACTGACTGTGTGTCTCATTTTCTGTACCCATGCAGCATGGCACCATGCTCTTGTAGACAGAGGCACAGAGGCACATCCTTTGGGCCCCAGTCACAGCATTTGTGGACCTAGAGCCCACCTGGTCCTTGCACTCGTCTGGTCCCACACCCTCACTGCCCAGATGAGGAAGTTGATATCCAGAGAAAGGAAGAGCCCCACCTGAGGCCCCACATTTGTGAGCAGAGAAAATGAACTTGAATCTGGGACTTTGGTGTTCGTAGAGCAGAAAAGGCAAACCCTGTTCTAAACACCCCATATCGGGGTTCTTTTAGCTTGGAACCCTTTGAGGAGCAATTCCAGTCCTTGGAATTTTTGCTTGCCTTCCTCCACTTCCTCCATCTAGAGCAGCGGTGACCACCCTGGCTCCCCTATCCCCTCCCAGCCCCCATCTAACTGCAGGCACCACAGAGGCCCAGGCAAGCCTGCCTGAGGCCTGGCCTCGGAGACATTGAACTTGAGGCTTTGCTGCACTCCATCCTGGAGCCAGCTAGTCACCTTGAGCTGCTCACCCAGATGTTCCCACCCCAAGGGCAAGAAGGAAGGAAGGACAGAAAAAATGGCTTTGGGCCCTGGGAAGGAAGCCCAGGACTCAGAGCAAACTCTGCAAGTGGGGAGGAGACAGTGTGAAGAAACAGACAGGTAGAGAAAGTCTGAACACGAAGGCAGCTTCTGAGGGAGATTCTCCTGGGCCTGCCCCGGCAGAGGACAGGGCTGCATCAGAGTCCAGCTCAGCCTGGTTCTCCACTCAGGCCAGAGCCAGGGGCTGCCTGCTCCTCCCCCACTCACCCGGTCCCAAACCTCAGAGCCGCCCACCCGGCCCCTGGATGGAGGCCTGGAAACTCAGCACTGCAGACTCAACAGATTTTCCAGTCTTAGTGAGTGTGTGTATGTGTGTGTGTGTGTGTGTGTGTGTGTGTTTGTGTATACATACACACACATGCTCTTTTGAAAGAAGCGGGAGTGGGGAGTATAGCAACTAGGGAAACTGATGTGAAAGAGGAGAGGTCCCAGGTCCCAGTCTGATGGGGGGGGCATCCTCCCCTCATCCCTCCCTCATCCCACCTCACTTGGGGACACCTCACTTTGTTGCTTCTGGCAGAGCCTTTATCTCCAATCACCAAGGGGAGAAGAGGGGTGGAAGCACCCTACTTCAGAATCTAAGTAGAAGAGGTGCACAGGACAGAGGTTTAGGCAAAGGAGGGGGGTCTCAGAACCTGCCAAAGCTCCCCACAAGAGGCCTGTGGGGCACAGCACAGACTCCATGGAAAGTTCCCTGGACAGAGCTCTGAGGAGGCACCTGGCTGTAGACAGCACAGCTGCCAGCCCCCACCCAGCCTGGGGCAGTCTTGGGGATGGGAGCGAGAGCTCCAGAGAGGATGCAGAAAGGTTCTGACAAATAAGAAGCAGCCTCCCTTACCCAAGCCTCTCCATTAGCAATAAAGTACCACAAGCGCTGTATCTCCTCCCCAGCAAACACCCCCACAGACAAACCTACATCCTCTCCCTAGAGAACCCCTGGGGTCCTCCCGAGGTCCCAAAGCACCTTATTGATTCCTTCTGGAGAGAGCCAGCCAGGAGAGAGAGGAGGACATGGGACTAGTCCGGGCGTCCTGGGCCCAAATGTGAACTGGCCTGGTCTTTCCCTGCAGTTAGCCTTCCCAGGCAGCTTTCTTCCGGCCCCTCCCTGTTCTCCCACAGCCTGAAGCCAGGCCTTGGGCAGCCCCCACACTGGAGGAAGATAATCACCAGGCAGGAGAGGGACAGAGTGGCTCAAGACAGCCAAGCCGCCCACTCCCCCTGCTTTTCGTACTCTGGAAAAGGTGGCCGGGGAGCGGGGAGACCTAGGTCCCCCTGACCAGGCAGTGGGAAAGCAGCAGAAGGGCTGGGCAAGCGTGGGTTGACTGTGTGTGTGTGTGTGTGTGTGTGTGTGTGTGTGTGTGTGTGTGTGCGCGCGCGCGCGCGCGTGCATGCATGTGCGCACTCATGTGGGCCATAAGGATCCCTATGCCACCTGGGTGGGCACAAGGGTGGGCGTCCAGGGACAACACAGAGTGGGAGGGAAACAGGAGCCCCTGGGCAGAAAAGACCATGTTATTGAACAGATGTCCATTCTGCTGGCTCTGGACTTGGGAGAGAGGCCCCTCTTTTGCCCTAAATCCTTCCTGCCAGCACCCTGAGTTCCAGCAACAGGCAAAGAGCCAGGCTCTTTCCTGGAGCTCGCAGCAGGCTAGTCTGGCCCCCAGTGCTGAGCAGGCCTGGGTCTCTGGTATGTGGAAGTTCCCCTTCACCAGCAGGCACCCAGAGGGTAGCAGGAGGGAAACTGGGTCTTGGAGGGCCCGGCACAGGGGTGCAGTCCTGGAAGAAAGAAGACCAGAGGCACCCACTTCCTCCTCAGCCTTCACACCAGCTGGCCCTGACCCGTTCCCACGCTTATCATGGCACTTCTCTGCCCCACTCACCATGATTCCTCTGGTGTCTTCCTGCCTCTTCCTGGATGAAGCTTCCCAGATCCCAGTTCTCTGTGTTTCTGGCTCTCCCACATAAGCTGGGATAAGCCTGGACCCATAAAGTAGGGGCAGAACAAGCCGGCTGAGACTGGCCCAGGATCTCAGGGGTGGGAGGACTCTGGAGCAGCCACTTAGAATCCTGGGCTTCTCCAGAGAGGAACTGAGGGGGCAGCAGGGACAGGAGCAGAGCAGGTGGAGCGTGCAGGACCCAGGAGTCCTGGCTCCCAGCAACTGACGCTTTCCCCAAGATCCTCCCTTGGGAATGTTATAGGGCGGCAGCCTTTGCCTATGAGGGTCAACAGCAGACTGGGAAGGAGCTCCCTGCTTCCTAAGGACTGCAGGGAGCAAGGACTTCTGGGAATTCCAGATATACGCTCCCCCTCCCACCAGGGGTTCTGACACTCACAGCCCTAGAATTTGGGAATCACTAGAGGAAGGAAACAACAGAGTCAGGACTTGTGTGGTCAGAGCTTGGGAGGGGTAAGGGCACCAGCCACAGCCTCAGATGTGACAAGACACATATCGCTCTGCACCAGCCCCTCTCCAGCCTGGCTTGGTGACTTGGGACGCCTCTTATTGCCCTCTCTGGAGTGGGCCCTGCCCCATCTGAGCTATTGGGAAACCCCTGGGAGTGATTCCCTGCAGAACTTCTTCACTGCTGGGGTGGAACTGCCCAGGCAGCCTGGTTTTGGGAGAAAGTAAGTGGTGAGGAGGAAGAGGGAGTCTGGTGAGAGGTGAGACCCAGCAGCCAAGGCCTCCTTGACCCTGATGCTCCTCCCAGGCCCACTCCGCCAGCCAATTTCTCTCAGGTTCTCCCTTCTCCTGCTGGTGTGAGCAAAGCGCTTCAGAGGCCTCACCGACTGACAGGGGAGGCACTTAAGGAGGGAGGAAGCTGAGGAGAAGGCTGAGGCTTGGGAAGGCTCGATAGCTTGCCCAAGGCCACCCAGCCAATAAACCACAGTTTAGATTCATTTCACATGGGTCTTTCTGGCTTCCAACCATTACTGCACTTTCTCTGGAGACAAGGGTGGCTAGAACCTAAATCCAACTCTGGAAGACAAATCAATTCAAGGGATGAAAGTTTGAGAGTTGCCTGGAACCATTCTACCACTGTGGGAAGTTTCTGGAGGGAAGAAGGAGTCACGCCCAGGGTCCTCCTAGCAGCCAGGATCAGTTAAAGCCCATTCCAGAGAGCACAGAGAGAGGCATCTCAAGCCACCAAGCCAGGCCGGGGAAGGGTTGGTGCAGAGCGGTAACTGGAGTTTTGTTCCATCTAAGGCTGGTCAGCGCCCTCCCCACTTTCAAGCTCTGGCCACACATCTCCATGGATGTCCAGACAGAAGGAGGCAAGAAGTGACAATCCCCTTCACCCCAAACCCACCCAAAGGGACCTGGGAGTCTGGCCTAAAACCCAACCTCTATCCCCACACCCGACGACCTCTCCCCTCCCGCAGTCTCCTGGCCCCAGCTTCCTCGCTCCCTGACCGAGAGCTCAGCTTCCAACTCTCGAACCATCATGGGACCCCAGCCTGTGGGGGCAAGCATGTGCTCACAGCCCATGCAGCTCGGACCCTGGAAACCTGGGGGAACTGGGCAGACCAGCATGGGGAGGGCTTTGCCCACTTCCTCCTCCCTACCCCTGTGGTATCCTAGCTTCCTGTTCGCGATAACAATCGACAGCTTGGCTCAGAGGCAGTGGCCCTCTTTCCATCCCCTCCTCTACCCTGAGGGTCCCCACGACCCACAGTGGAAACACTGGCTTGTGGGAGTCAGGTGAGGCAGAGGCCAGCCTTGGGTCACCGCCCACAAACATGTTAGGGATTCCCATGCTCCTCTCCTCTCCACCCCATCCTGGGCAACCCTTCCCCAGCCCTCATCGGCCTCCAACCCACCCCCCGCACAAAGGGGCACAGACCACATGGAAGAACTGACAAGAGTCAGCTGGCCATGGAGGGGAAAGGGAAAGAGCCAGTCCCTGTCTCCACTGCTAAGAGCAAAGGTGGGTGCTGAGAAGCCTCCTGAGCCCCAGAGGGGTATCTTGTTCTTCATCTCGACTGTCCCCCCTGGGCCAGCAGGCCAGCGCCCTCCCCACCGCCCCCTCCAGTGTACCTATCCCCTGTGCCTCTTGTACGCCATTCCTTTTTCGCTGTCACCACTTGACAGCTGAATCAGGAAAGGGGAGGAAGAGAGGGGATGCAGATTGTGCTTGTTGGGGGCTGGGAGGGGGAGGGAAGGGCATTTGGAAGGCTACAAGGTAAAAGGAGACATACTGTGAGCATGAACCGGCTGGGCTGCTGGCCAGCAAGGGGTCTGCTGAGGCCAGGCGGGGGTAGGGGCGTAGGGTGGAGTCTTGGACTTGGGTGCCGCTCCCCAGGCCCCAGGCATCCAGGCACCCCAGCAGCGGAGAGGACATGGGAGTCTCTTGGAGTGGAGGCCAGCGGCTGTCCACGATCTGTAAGTCTTCTGAGTAGATGTCAGAGTTCTTGGAGGAGGCCTGGAGCGGGGTGGAGTCCGGGAAAGCCCCTCAGACTCTCCTACAAGTTGTCTCTTCTTCCTGGTTGGCTGGGCTGTGCTCAGGCCGGTGGCATCTGAGAGCTGGGCTGTGGCCCAGTGGCTGGAGAGGCCCTTTTAGGCCAGGCCCTGGGCCCTTCCTCCCATGTGGAACATGGATTCTTGCCCCCTCTCTGCCCCTGCCCCAAGTCTGTGTCGCATCTGCTCTGGAAGACACAGGCTGTGCTTGGTCATGAATTCCCAAGACTTGAAGCCACAAGGGTTTCCAGGGAGAGGGCTCTGGGGCAGAAGCAGAAGAGCGGAAATAAACCTCTGGCCAGGGGCAGGTGGAGCAGGATAACCTTGGCTTCTCTGTGGGACAGCAGCCCTGCCTAGAGAGAAGGCAGAAAAGCTGGACGTGACAAAGACCCACAGAAAGAACGCAGCAGGAGGGAAGAGGATTTGGAAGCTAGGCGGTCAGGAAAGGCCCAGCGCCTTGCCCATTCCCAGGGAAAAGAGCCTCGGCCTGGAGGGACACAGCAGGAGGCACCCGACCCCTGGTGGCGGCAGCAGCAGGCACAGGAGGGTAGCAGGCAGCTGGGGTGTGCGTGGGTGGCAGCGAGGAGGGGCGGAGGGAGGAAGCTGGCTTCCTGGAGCCTTCTCAGCCCTCAAAGACAGACCGACAGACAGACAGCTGGCAAGAAGCAGCCTGGGCGGGCACAGCTGCTTCAGTAAGTACCGGAAGGGGGGGATGGCAGTCCTGTGACCCTGGGGTGGTGTGAACTCTGGGGAAATGGGAGGGCATCTTGGAAGAGGGGGTACGAGCGGGTGAGTTGGGTGCCACAATGCCTGGCTGAAGCATGGGTGCTGACAGGCCTGACGTCCCCGAGGCCAAGAGGGCAGGGAAGCCACAGGGAACTGCAAGGAGAGCAGAGGTGAACGGGCCCTCCTGTTGTGGGAGAACCTCTCTCCACCACTCACACCTGCGCCAGGCTCCATCTGTCCCCTCACCCCTGTCCCTGTGGGTGTGGCAATTCTAACACCTCCAGCCACCACCTTGGCCACTGTGACCCTGGCTCTGGAAGATAAGGACTGTCCCCCAAGAGGCGATGGTCCCACCACCTCCATGCCCCATCTCACGCCCCAGCTGTCGCCTCACCATGCGCTGTCGCTCAAGGGCTTGGTGAGGCCATTTCCTGTGACAGTTACAGAGGCGGGAGATGGGGGGGATGGGCAGGAGGCGGAAGGAAACACCCCCCCCAGCCTACCTCCCTGGATGGGGACCCCAGAAACCAGACATGAATTTGGGGGTAGATTCGCCCGCAGTTGGGAGAGGACCCTGGTAGGGACCTGCAGCCTGGCATGCCAGGATCCCGGACTGGCTCTAACCCTGCCGGAGGCCTCCAATTCCTTATGTGCTTCGATGGACTGCTGGTTAGGCCTCCGATGGTGTTAGGAGCCTTCTCCCTTCTGGAGAGAGCACATATTTGCCATTTCCCCCCTTGTCTTCTCTCACTCAGACCCCAGCTCAGAGCCCCGTGTACTTCTGTCTCTGGCCCCTCTCCCCTCTCTCTTCCTCCTTCTAGATTCCTTATCTCCATCCTCAATCTCTACCCTTCATCTTGCCCTTACTCCAGCCCCAAAATGCCTGCTGCCCCGGGTCTGGCCAAAGAGATCCCGTCCTTCCCATAGTGAAAATGAAGCCGCTTCTAGGGGAATAGAAGACACCCCCAGTGAAAACAGCAAAAAGCCAGCTTGGGTGTGGGAGCCTCCTCTGACCAATCAGGCAGGCTGGGGAACAGCCGCCAAGGGCCCTGTCTTTCAGGTAGACCTCATGGCAGAGTGAGCCTCCCTGGCCTGGCACCCCACCCCAGCATGGTCCAGGTCTGTGGGGGGCACTCCAGAGCACAGCCACCGACCTTGTCTTTGGAGGCAGCCATGACCCAGCCTCCGCCCGCCAAAGCTCCAGCCAAGAAGCACGTGCGGCTGCAGGAGAGGTGAGTTCTTTCTTGGGAGGGGTCCTGCCTTCCCTCCGTCCACCCCCCCAGCTCAGACCGCTGGGTCCAGAGAGCCGTCAGTTGTCCACTCCAGTCTGGAAGGAAACCCAGTAGTGCTCATTTGCAAGTCCTTGGCATGTCTGGAGCACAGGTTTTATGTCAACCCTCAGCTGCTCCCCAGATCCTAGGTTGGATTGAGCAGTCCCAGGGCAAGGCCAGAGGCCTTTGTAGTGCTGGAGACAGGCCAGAGCCTCAATAAAACCAGGATGGACACAGGTGGACAGAGGGATGGTACCATTGAATTCCAGGCTGCCCTGTCTGACTAACAAGGGGAGAAGGGCATACAGCAGAGGCCTGAATCCTTGAATTCACTGGGCCTCTGGGTTCAGGGTGAGACAAGGAGCAGCCTCCTCATAAGAAAAGCAAATAGTACTGGGTACTCACAAGCCTGGGTGGCTGTGCCTGCAGGCGGGGCTCCAATGTGGCTCTGATGCTGGATGTGCGGTCCCTGGGGGCCGTGGAACCCATCTGCTCAGTGAACACACCCCGGGAAGTCACCCTGCACTTTCTGCGCACAGCTGGACACCCCCTTACCCGCTGGGCCCTGCAACATCAGCCACCCAGCCCCAAGCAGCTGGAGGAGGAATTCTTGGTAAGAATCTGGAGTCCCCCTGGAGTTGCTCTGCCCTTCTATGCCAGAGGCAGCAAGCTGGCACATTCTCTCATGGGCACCGTGGACATGTCTCCTCTTAGGATCTCTTGGGAAAGGGAACTCTGGGGCTCAGGGGAGGAGGCTTCCCCCAGCTTCCCCTTCTGCTCCCCACCCCAACCAGGCCTATATGCTAATGCCAAGAAGGAATGACCAGGGCCCAACTGTTCTAGAAAAAGGCAGAAGGGAGCCAGGCACAGTGGCTCATGTCTGTAATCCCAGCATTTTGGAAAGCCAAGGCGGAAGGATTGCTTGAGCCCAGAGTTCAAGACCAGCCACCTGGCAACATGGCGAGACCCCCATCTCTAAAAAATAAAATAAAACAATGTTTTTAAAAAGACAGAAAGGGGTGGCAGGGGAGAAAAGGAGGCTGGGAAGGGGGATTAGCTGTTCACTCATGTCCTCCCCTGCCAGAAGATCCCCTCAAACTTTGTCAGTCCTGAAGACCTGGATATTCCCGGCCACGCCTCCAAGGACCGGTACAAGACCATCCTGCCAAGTAAGACCTGCAGCTGGGGCCAAGGGAGGTGGGCACCATCCCTGGGGCTGGAGAACCTGGGAAGGCAAGATGTTTTGGGAGGAGGACTACCTCCCCCAGAACATCTTCTTTCACAGAGAAATACCATCCCATGTACCAGCTGGGGAAAGAAGGAGCAATAATCACAATAATATTTGCAGATGTTTACTGTGGGCCAGGCACTGCTCTGAATCTTTCATATTCACTCATTTCTCACAATGATCCCATGAAGTTAGTTCTATGATATTATTATGCCCATTTTACAAATGAGGAAACTGAGGCATAGAAAAGTGGAAAAAGTTGCCCAGGGTCACACAGCCAGTTGCACCAAACCTTCTTCCTCATCTTCCTCCCAGTGAGAAATGCCTGATAATGGCTTGCAGCAGAAGAAGACCATCAGGAGGGTTCCCTAAGAGAGGACTTTGAGAAAGTCAGATGCAGGCAGGGTCGTGGCCGGCAAGAGGGCAGTGACAGGTCAGGGTGGGGGACACTAGGCCGTAAGGGTTGGCCCTGCAAGCAGACAGACGCAGGGCTAGCTCCTTGTATTCTTCAGTGGCAGGCATGGGGCCCTCAGACCATGAGGCCCTGGGAGCCTCTCCCTCTCCCTCCTCCCTCCCCCAGAGCAGCCTTATCTGACTCCCACTGGCCCTCCTGGCATGCCCTCTGCCTGCAAGGGTGGATCAAGGGGCTATAAGCACTCCATGGGGGGAGGAGGCAGTGGCCTTGTTATTGGCCTATTTCTAACCAGCCCTGCAGCCACCAGCAGGGAATGGGTCTCTTTGCCTGCAATTCCCCTGGTCCCTGAGTACCCTCTGTCCTCAAGCAGGCTGATAGGAGGAGAGCGAGTTTCCCCTCCTTTCCTCATAAGCTGCTACTTCATCCTTGTTTGGGCTTGATTTGGAGAGATCCCTCCCCCACAGAGGGAGAGGCCAATAGGCCCCGTGGCAAAGTGAAATCTGAGTTTTAGTCTCATTTCATGGCTGGATGATCTTAGGCAAGTGGCTCATCTGAATCCCATATTCACCACCAGAAAACAATTCTTCCTCTATATCTCTCTTTCCATTCCTATTCTAAACCCCTACTGATCTCAAGGCTAGAATATTATATCTCCCCATTGGTCTCTGCTGCTCTGCTCTCTTTTCTCTCAGGTCCACCCTGCATGCACCACTCAGCCTTCCCAAAGTATTGCTTTGATTGTATCACTCGCCTGCTCAAGACCATCCTGTGGCTCCCTCTTGTCTATGGAAAAACAATCCATGGGTATCAGGCCACCTGCCATCCAAGGCACTGTGAAGAGCACAGGGACACGCCTCTTTTGGACCTTTCTGGAATCTGCATTCATTAGTCACCTTTTGACCTCTGAACTCTGCTGATTTTTCCTTCCTAGATCCCCAGAGTCGTGTCTGTCTTGGCCGGGCACAGAGCCAAGAGGACGGAGACTACATCAATGCCAACTACATCCGAGTGAGTGGCCTGGCTGCAGTGGCAGTGTGGGGAATGAGGGGTGAGGGAGGGGGTTTGAAGATGTCTGAGAATGTCTTTCAGCCGTGGCTGGTGGTTCAGGCACCTGGGGTTCCCTCCTTCCTTGCTCCAAATCACTGCTGCCATAGCACTGCCAAGACAAGCTGGACGCTGAGCAGGTCCCAATCGAGAAAACAGAGCAGATGTTAAAAATATCCGGAGAGGCCAGGCTTGGTAGCTCAGTCTTTAATCCCAGCACTTTGGATTGCCTGAGCCCGCGGGTTCAAGACCAGCCTGGGCAACCTGGCGACACCTTGCCTCTACAACAAATCGAAAAATTAGCCGAGCATGGTGGCACATGCCTATAGTTCCAGATACTTGAAAGGCTGAGGCAGAAGGATCATCTGAGCCCAGCAGGTCGAGGTTGTGGTGACCATGAGCGTGCCACTGCACTCCAGCCTGGGTGACAGAATGAGACTCTGACTCAGAAAAAATCCAGAGACCACCTAGTCTCCTTAACGTACCCTATTACCCCACCCACACCAACCCTCTAAACGTGGCAGGAAGTCAGATTGCTAAACCCAATCTCTATCTAGCTTCTTGAGGGCTCCTGAGGCCTGCATGGCGATGCCAGAACTAAAGGGACCCCCCACTTCCCCACTTACCTTAACTGCCCCTCCAGTAGCCCCTCCGTGGAGATGGCTCGATTGATGTCAAATGCTAGGAAAGGTGGGCTCTCTACCCAGCTTCTGCTCATCTCTATTGGCCCTAAATTGGTATAATCGCGGCGCCCTCTCGTGGCTCAGAGTGGGTAGGGGTTCAGAGAGGAGAAATGGGGACATATGATCTTCCATTCGCCGGCCAAAAACAGGTGAACAGTGGTCTGGATTGCACCCTCTTCTTGAGGAGCAGGAAGCTGACCATCCTGAAGGGGTGGAAGACAGGATAGGGAAAGTGCGCTACGTTTTGCTACTAAATATATAAAAGTAACATGTAAAAGTGAAACTGTCATTGAACAAATATGAAACACTCTTTTGCTATTTTGTGCTGGAAGAGAGCAACAGGGGAGGAAGGGAACAAACATTTACAGAGCACTTGCTATATGCTAGACTCTCACTATAGTTTATGGAATTTAATCCACACCACCTTCCTGCAAGGTAGACATCAGTATGCCCAATTTACATATGAGAAAACGGATGCTTACAGAGGCTAGGTAACTGGCTTATAGTGGCACAGCCAGGAAACGGCAGAACAGGGAGCTGATCCACACTCCAGACTCCGTCTCCTTCCCACCATGTGGTTTCCGTGTTCATGCACGCGTGTGTGTCTATGTGTGTGTGTTCACTGGCCTCAGCCTGACCTCAACACCTGCAGAGTCTAGGATCTTTCTAGAGCTCCACTCTCACTGCTTCCTTTCCTTTCTCTGCTCATCTCCCCAGGGTTATGACGGGCAGGAGAAGGTCTACATTGCCACCCAGGGCCCCATGCCCAACACTGTGTCGGACTTCTGGGAGATGGTGTGGCAGGAAGAAGTGTCCCTCATTGTTATGCTCACTCAGCTCCGAGAGGGCAAGGAGGTAGGAGGCAGAGCCACAGTCCTAGCTGAACCCAGGAAGGGCTATGCCCCACACTCTCCCTACACATGCCAGGCAGCTCAGGACAAGAGGCTTCCCTGGGAGCTGGCTCCAGCTCACGCCGCTCAGAAAGGTCCCTGAGATACACCCCCAGGAGGCTGTTCATAGCCAAAGTATGGTGGCAAGCTCAAGAGGGCCAGGGCCAGTTGCTGAGCCCCCTGGTGAGGGTGGAAGATGGGGAGGGCATACCAGCCCTGTCTGCTGCCCCAGCCCCCGCTCCAGCTGACAGAACCTCCCCCTTCTGACTCCCAGTCCCTCCCTCCTAGAAATGTGTCCACTACTGGCCCACAGAAGAGGAAACCTATGGACCCTTTCAGATCCGCGTTCAGGACGTGACAGAGTGTCCAGAATACACCGTGCGGCAGCTCAGTATCCAGGTACCACCCCTGGGACCAGGCCTAGCCCACAGGGAAGCTGGGCCACCCTCAACATCTCTGGAACTCAAGCCCAATCTTCACTAGGAGCAAAACGTTTACTTACCTAAACTTTCTTAAACTCTTATCTGAAAGAAGTGCTTGAGCCACAGAAGAAAGAGAAATTGGATGCTGTCCTCAGGGAACCTCTAGCCTAATAGGGCACAGCCAAAAGCCCAAATAGGAACCAACAGGAAGTACCACCCATGTGTGTTGAATGGTGCAGGTGAGGAGAGGTGGAATCCAGGAGCAGGAATCCAGGATCTTGAGAAGCAGGAAGAGATGAGGAAAAAGTTGAAAGCCATGTATGTGTAAAAGTGCTTTAAAAATGTCTTCTAGAGTCTGGGCATAGTGGCTTATGTCTGTATTCCCAGCACTTTGGGAGACCAAGGCCAGAGGATTGCTTGAGCCCAGGAGCTCAAGACCAGCCTGGACAACATGGTGAGAACTCATCTCTAAAAAAATTTTAAAATTTAGCCATGCATGATGGTGTATGTCTCTAGTCCCAGTTACTTAGGAGACTGAAGTGGAAAAATTACCTGAGCCCAGCAGGTTAAGGCTGCAGTAGCTGTGGTCATTGTGATCATGCCACTGCACTCCAGCCTAGACGACAAAGTGAGACGTGAAATTACAAAAAAAAAAAAAAAAAAAGCCTGGGCACAGTGGCTCAAGCCTGTAATCCCAGCACTTTGGGAGGTGGAGGCGAGAGGATTGCCTGAGCTCAGGGGTTTGAGACCAGCCTGAACCCAGCAGGTTGAGGCTGCAGTGACCTATGAGTGTCCTGCACTCTAGCCTGGGCGACAGAGTGAGACTCTGACTCACAAAAAAGAAAAAAGAAAAAAAAAGTATTTCTCCATCAACTCATTCTCCTGCAAGTATCCTGGGCAGTAAACCAATAAAATATCATTGTCCCCATTTTATTTATTTTTATTTTTTATAGACCAGCTGCATTTGAACTGTTCCCATTTCACAGGCAAAGAAAATGAGGTCAAGGGACTAGCCCAAAGTCAGAGGTTAGTTAGAGGTAGAGCCAGGACTTGAACTTGGGTCTTTGCCCCGTCTCCGGACAGTGCTCCTTCCCAGCATTTTGGAAAGCGAAGTGCTGGAGAATGGCAAGCAGGAAGGGTCAACCTTGCCTGCTCTGACTCCCCCGCGGGGTAATTCCAGCCCTCATCCTTCTGTGGCACCAGAGAAGAAGCAGGGCAGGGCCCCCACTCTGACCCTGGTTCTCATGTCTTATCTCCAACCCAGCACCAGGAAGAGCGCAGGTCAGTAAAGCACGTCCTCTTCTCAGCCTGGCCTGACCACCAGACTCCGGAGTCAGCGGGACCCCTGCTGCGCCTGGTGGCTGAGGTGGAGGACAGCCCGGAGATGGCCACCCACACAGGACCCATCGTGGTCCACTGCAGGTGCGGGCACCTACCCCCACGGCAGCCTGTGTACTGTGCACCCCTCCCCTGCCCACGGGTCTCTCCTGGGAAATGGTATGAGCAGAGCAGCATCAGGCAGGCCCAGCTCTTTCTTACTTGGACGGGATTCTCAAGGTCACTCAGCAAATGCCCTACTCTTTTTACCACCTTCGTGCAGAACCCAGACATCTGGGCTGGATGCCCAGCACAATCCAGAGAGGAGATGGAGTATCAGGAAGCTCCCATAGTGCTAGAGTAGGCCATCAAGATGATCCCCGCTGTTGGAGAACTCCTTTACTCTTCAACAAGTATCTATTGAGAACCTAATTTTTAAGAGATTTTTTTTTTTTAAAGGTCAGGTATAGTGGCTCATGTCTATAATCGCAGCATTTTGGGAGGCCACGGCAGGAGGACTGCTTGAACCCAGGACATTGAGACCACACTGAGTAACAAGCAAGCAATCCTGTCTCTATTTTAAAAAAAAAATTTTTTTTAAAAGAATATCTGGCCCAGCAGGTCGAGGTTGCAGTGACCGAGAGCGGCCACTGCAGTTTAGTCTGGGTGATAGAGTGAGACTCCAACTCAAAAAAAAAAAAAAAAAAAAAAGAATATCTGGCCCGTTGCGGTGGCTCTAGCCTGTAATCCCAGCACTTTGGGAGGCCGAGGTGAAGGGATTGCCTGAGCCCACGGGTTGGAGAACAGCCTGGGCAACTTGGCTAGACCTCATCTCTATAATAAATCAAGAAATTAGCTGGGCGTGGTAGCATGCGCCTATAGTTCCAGCTACCTGGAATGCTGAGGCAGAAGGATCATCTGAGTCCAGCAGGTTGAGCTGGGGTAGCTGGAGCAAGCCACTGTATTCCAGCCTGGGTGATGTAGTGAGACTCCAACTCAAAAAAAAAAAAAAGAATACCTATTATTGCCAGGCACAGTGTTAGATGCTAAGGAGATAGTTGTGAACAAAATAGTTTGGCTTCTTCCTTGATGGGTTTGCAGCCTGATGGGAAGAACAGCAGGTTAAACAATTAAGTGCAACACAATGTGAGCTATGACGGTGGGTAGCATGGGAGCATAGATCCAAGCCACCTAACCCAGACTTTGGCCAGAGAAGGTTCTCCAAAAGAAAGGACATCTAAGCCAAGCTAAGACCTAAAAGGTGAATTAACCAAGTGAAGAGAAGAAAGGGGAAGCATGACAGCAGACAGAACAGCATATGCAAAGGCCCAGAGAAGACATGTAAAACTGGACACACTGTTGGGAGCAGGGTGAGAGGCTGAGCCTGGAGGTCACGTGTGGGATTATGCTGAGAGATGAGTCTGGAAAGCGAGCGAAAGCCAGATGATGGGGACCCTGCAGGATGGGCTAACACACTTGGATTTGCCATGTTAAAAGAATGCTTTGGGCCAGGTGCAGTGGCTCAAGCCTGTAATCCCAGCACTTTGGGAGGCTGAGAGGAGAAGATTGCCTGAGCTCAGGAGTTCAAGACCAGCCTGGGCAACTTGGTGAGATCTTGTCTCTACAATAAACCAAAAAATAAGCCAGGCATGGTAGCGTGCACCTGTAGTTCCAGCTACTTGGAAGGCTGAGGAGGAAGGATCACCCGAGCCCAGCAGATGGAGGCTGTGGTGGCCGTGAGCGGCCACTGCACTCCAGACTGGGTGACAGAGTGAGACTCTAACTCA
>NW_007255865.1:54003-61336 GCF_000164805.1 Carlito syrichta | reverse complement strand
GATAGCCGGAGCCCAGCAGGCGAGGGTGCGGTGGCCGGGAGCGGCCACTGCACTCCAGTCCGGGCGACAGAGTGAGACTCCAACTCAAAAAAAAAAAAAAAAAAAACCAGCCGGGCACGGTAGCACATGCCTGTAATTCTGGTTACTTGGAAGGCTGAGGCAGAAGGATCACCGGAGCCCAGCAGGTCGAGGCGGCGGTGGTCGGGAGCGGCCACTGCACTCCAGTCTGGGCGACAGAGTGAGATTCCAACTCAAAAGAAGAAAGAAAAGAAAAGTACATTGGGGTAGAGTTGGGGGTCAAAGCAGGGGGCAAGACTTAAAACAAGGAGACTATGTGGGAGAGCATGTCCTAGATAAAACAGAACACAGAAGCCAAGAATACAAAAGAGGGGGTGCCTGAACCCACCTGCAGGTAGTCCCAGGACACGAGCACTGGAGAGTCATAAGGGGCTCCTAACAGGGGCTGACACAGAAGGGGAGGTCGGAGATGGTTTTGAAATCAAGAAAAGGCAAGATAGAACAGAGCAGAGAGAGGACAACTACGTGAGGGAACTGAAGGGATGCATGGGGGCTGGGCATTGACTGCTGTGGCGGATGAGTCTGAGATGAGAGGAAGCCATGGTTAGATAAGTAGGCTAAAGGGTCAGCAAGCCCACAACGGGGGCACTGTCCGTTGCAAATCTCCGTAGACTGCTCAGCAAAAGAGAGATCATCAAAATGTCCACAGGAACCGGAAGGTGGCCTCCTGTAGGCTTAGAGCGAGGCTGGTAAGAAATGTAAACTCAGGCTGGATGAGGTGACTCATACCTATAATCCCAGCACCTTGGGAGGCTGAGGTGGGAGGATCATTTTAGCCCAGGAATTTGAGGCTGCAGTGAGCTATGATCAAACCACTATACTCCAGCCTGGGTGACAGAGTAAGACCCTGTCTCAACAAAGAAAGAAAGAAACTCAGCCGGGCATGGTGGCTCACGCCTGTAATCCCAGCACTTTGGAAGGCAGAGGTGAGAGGACTGCCTGAGTTTAGGGGTTTGAGACCAGTCTGGGCAACACAGCAAGACCATGTCTCTACAATAAATCAGAAAAACTAGTCGGGCATGGTGGCGTGCACCTGTGGTTCCAGCTACTCGAAAAACTGAGGCAAAGGATCACCAGAGCCCAGCAGGTCAAGGCTGCGGTGGCCGTGAGCATGCCACTGTACTCCAGCCTGGGCGACAGAGTGAAACTCCTCCAATGCCAATTATATCCTGCCTCCTGCAGGGCCTCCAAGGGGTTAGAATCTGAAGTATTGCTACCTTCCCCCGTCTCCAGAGCCCTATCCCCAAAATAGAGTACCTTTAGGTCTCATTTATTTCTCCATAGTTTGGGGCCTAGGTCCCAAATTCCCTAATCTCCTAGCTCCCATATTCCCTGGTCTCCTGTGACCTTCCCGTCCCTCCCTGTCTATATCCAGTGCAGGGATTGGCCGGACAGGCTGCTTTATCGCCACGCGAATTGGCTGTCAACAGCTGAAGGCACGAGGGGAAGTGGACATCCTGGGCATCGTGTGCCAACTGCGGCTGGACAGGTGGGTCCATGGATGTAAGCAAGGCCAGTTACATTAACGAGTGGCACCCGCGCCCCTAGGCCCCCGAGCACTGACAGACCCATCACCATGAAACACTCCTATGAGAAAGAAAGGGATCCCTTTTGCTTAAAGAGCAAAAACACCCAGGAAAGAATATCTACCTGGAATGTGGGCTTGGAGGCCTGAAATTAAATGTGCCACTCTATGGATTTACCCTGAGCTTTCAATCTTTTCTTCTCCCCAGATTCCACTCAGAGGCTGGTTGTCAAATAGGGTATGTTTGGTTTTAAATACGCAGCAGCCACAAGTAATGCCCAGAAGCTCACTGGGTTTGGAGAAAGAGAACCTGGGTTCAGATTCTGACTTGTATCTCACTGAGTTGTCGCTGTATTTATCTGAGCCCTCGTTTCTTTATCTGGAGAGAAATAGTGGCTCCTTCCCCATAGAGCTGCCATAGGGAATGAGTTAGCTTATGTGAAAGTGTTTTGGAAATGGGAAGTATGATACAAATGTAAGGAATCATTATTGTGTACTTTTACAACTACTGGAAAGAGAAAAGCTTGAGGCTTGGGAATATCCTCCACCTGATCTGAGGGTTCATAGGCCTGGATTTGCCCTGGAAGCTGAGTGCATCAGGGAAGACCACATGTCCGTGTGCTATACCTCCCCCATTGGCACACCCAGCCCTGGGCTCGCCCTGAGTAAGGGGTAGAGGGCGAGGTCTGGGGGACAGCAAGAAGGAGTAGGAAGTAGAAGGGATGGTGATAGGTGAAGGAGTTGGCATGTTCTTTGAAAAAGCCAGGGCTTTCCCAGCAGGACTGCAAGGATGTTTGGTCAGAGCCATCGGCCAGTGCCCTGATATCCTTCACTCAAGGTGTGTATTTCTCCTTGCAGAGGGGGGATGATCCAGACCGCGGAGCAATACCAGTTCCTACACCACACTTTGGCCCTGTACGCAGACCAGCTGCCTGAGGAGCCCAGGCCCTGACCCTTGCCGCCCTCCACTGAGCAGGTGCCCACCTCCCCTCAGACCTGGGAAGGTGGGTCTGGGGAAAGTGGGCCTCGTGATCTGGGGTGACCCCCTGGGTGGGCACAGGGAAGGAGTGCCTCCTTAGTGGCACTTGCAGTCACAGGAAGCTGCATCGGCAAAGATCAGGGGCCCGATTCCAGGTCTTCACCACTGGCCACGCCTCTACTCCCTCAAGTAACCCCATATGGACAGTAGGGGAGACCTCCCTTGTCTCTCTGGACTTAAAGACAGGAGCCAGCACTTATGACAGACAAAGAAAGAAGCACAGGCGTCCTGGTCTTCTCTGTGGCGCTCTTTGTAAGTTTCCACTTATGCATCTATAACATAGATATTAAATGCTTTGCTGTCATAGGGGAAAGCAAACAGAGAAGTTCCTTGAAACCCTTCCAGCCCTATCCCCTTCCTGGGGCTGGCAAGAGGGTGATTCCAAGATCATCCTCCACCTGAGCTCAAGCTCAAGCCAGATGTGAGAGCGGAGAAAAGTCTGGTCCTGACCTCGGTCAAAGTCTCAACATCCTAGCAGTGACTCTGCTCCCCTGCCACACATTGTGAGGGCTGGCTGCCCCTACCCTGAAAAAAAGAACAAGGACTCATATTACCCTTGCGCCTACCATGTGTCATTAGAGCAGGCTCCAGAAGTGACCAGACCTGAGAGTTGAAACCTTTGGAAGAGAGAACGTGTGGGAACCACTAAGGCCACGAGAGCTGCCCTGCCTCCATGATCGCTAGCCACTTGCCCAACTACTTTCCTAGGGAAGCCCAGCATTCTCTGCTTTGCTTCCAAATGATGCCCTGGGCATGCAGAAAGTACAAAAGAAAAAGGAGGGAAGAGGAGACAAAGATCTCTGTCTGATTTTAGATAACCAACCACCACCCTGCATGTGCAGAGAATGCCTGGAGAGTTTGGTTGTTTCCAAAAACAATTGGGGTTATAACCACTCTGTGAAGACATGGAGGCTTGACTGAATGGGGACCACTGACCGTCTACCCCAGAAAACTAACTCTCTTTATCCGTCTCAGCACCAATACAATTTCCAGGGGACCTCAGATCTAAGGGCTGAACTACACACCTCAGGATTCGTCCTCCTTGAATCTGAGATGGGGATGAGGTAAGGCTTCACTTTGCCTGGCACTCTGCCCCTGAGATATGCCTTCGCTGATACCTGTTCTCTATGAGGAAAACTTCCAAGGAACTGGATCCCGGAGAACAGCTGGGCCTTCTGGCTCATGATATCACTTCTGAAGGACTACAGTGCTGCAACTGAGGTTGACTTCATGCATCTTCTTGGCCTTAGGAGACACACACAGCCCTTCCTGACAGCCCTGGGGATGGGCTTGCTTGTTGCTCTATCTCCCTCAGCCCTATGAGAGACACGACTGTCCATGGCCAAGTGGAGGGCTCTCAAGTGCCTGATCCTGCCCTGAGCTCACATCCAGTCTGAAGGGAAGCAACCATATAAACTCACAGGCTCCCCTTCCTAGCACTGGCACCGCAAACTGTTTCAGAGCTCAGATGGTACATGCTCCAAAAAAGTAACCAAGTGGGGAAATAAAGGCTCATTGGATGACCGATTCGTTCCTTCCTTCCATCTTCTTCCCAGGCCTCTGGGGCCTCTTTGTAGCAATAGAGAGACTCCATAGACCAGGAAAAGGCTGCAAGTATTTAACCTTGAGATATGCACTTTTCTTGCACGTCCAAGGACATAAAACAAAGTGAAACTAAAGTCAACTTAGGAAGTAAGACAGAGGTGGACTGTCATAGTCCATCAGGCTGCTAGAACAGTGCCATAAACTAGGTGGCTTAAAAGAAATGCTGAGCACCGTGGCTCACACCTATAATTCCAGCACTTTGGGAGGCCAAGGTGAAAGGATTTGAGACCATCCTGGGCAAATTGGCAAGACCTGATCTCTACAATAAATCAGAAAATTAGCCAGGTGTGGTGGCGCATGCCTGTAGTTCCAGCTACTTGGAAGACTGAGGCCGAAGGATCATCTAAGCCCAAGAGGTTGAGGCTGCAGTGGCTGTGAGCATGCCACTGCACTCCAGTCTGAGTGACAGAGTGAGACTCCAACTCAAAAAAAAAAAAAAAGTAACAGAAATGTCTAGGCACGGTGGCTCGTGCCTATAATCCCAGCACTTCGGGAGGCAGAGGTGAGAGGATTGCCTGAGCCCAAGGGTTTGAGACCAGCCTGTGCAACTTGGCAAGACCTCGTTTCTACAACAAATCAAAAAATTAGCTGGGCATTATGGCACAGACCTGTAGTTCCAACCACTTGAAAAACTGAGGGGGAAGGATCACCTGAGTCCAGCAGGTCGAGCATTCTGTAACTGTGAGCATGCCACTGCACTTCAGCCTGGGTGACAGAGTGAGAGTCTGACTCAAAAAAAAAGTATCTGAAATGTATTGCTCACAGTTCTGGAGGAAGACCAAGGTCAAGGCCCCTGCAGATTCAGTGTCTGGTGAGGAGGGCCTCCTTTCTGTTCTTGCATGGCGGAAGGGCCATGGGCTGGCATTCTCTCTAGAGCCCTCTCTCTCTTTCTTCTTTTTTTAGAAAGCAGGATTTATTGAGAGGACAGAGAAGCTCCCACACAATTTCCAAAGTGGGAGGAACCCAAAGGAGATGCCTCCTTTTTTTTTTGAATTTGAGTCTCCCTCTGTTGCCCAAGCTGTAATACAGAGGCATGATACAGTTACCAGCTACTGCAGCCTCAAACTTCTGGGCTCAAGTGATATTTCTGCCTCAGCCTTCCAAGTAACTGGGGCTACAGGCACGAGTCACCACAGCCAGCTAATTTTTTTTTTTTTTAGTCAGTCGCACTCTGTCACCCAGGCTGAAGTGTAGTGGCATACTCACCGCCACCACAGCCTCAACCTGCTAGGCTCAGGCGGTCCTTCCACTTCAGCCTTCCAAGTAGCTGGAACTACAGACATGCCACCATGCCCAGCTTATTTATGTATGTATGTATTTATTTATTGTAGAGACGAGGTCTTGCCATGTTGCCCAGGCTACTCTCGAAAACATGGGTTCAGGCAATCCTCTCACCTCCGCCTCCCAAAGTGCTTACAGACATGAGCTAACGCACCTGGCCAGATAAATTTTTAAAAAATTATTTATTATAGAAACAAGTTCTCACCATGTTTCCCAGCCTGGTCTTAAACTCTGGGTTCAGACAGTCCTCTCACCTTAGCCTCACAAAGTGCTGGGATTACAAATGCCTGGCTCTCCCTTCTTTTATAAGGGCACTACTGTAATCCCACTCATGAGGGCACCACCCCCATGATTTATTACTTCCTAATACTATCACTTTGGGGACCAGGATTTCAACATATAAACTTTGGGAAGGCACAAACGTTCAGGCCATAGCACATACCTTAGGAGGTAGAGAGAAACTTATAATGGATAGACCAAAAAGATGATGCTTAATAAACCAGAATACAGCCAGAATACAGCTCTCACACCTGTAATCCCAATACTTTGGGAGGCAGAGGCAAGAGGATTGCCTGAGTCCACAGGTTCGAGACCAGCCCAGGCAACTCGGAGAGACCTCATCTGTACAATAAATAAAAAAAAAAATTAGCTGGGCATGGTGGTGAGTGCCTGTAGTTCCAGCTACTTGGAAGACTGAGGCAGAAGGATTGCCTGAGCCCAGCAGGTCAAGGCTGTGGTAGCCCTGAGCATGCCACTACACTACAGCCTGGGCGACAGAGTGAGACTCCCACTTAAAAAATAAAATAATAGCAGGGTGTGGTAGTGCACACCTGTAGTTCTGGCTACTTGGAAGGCTGAGGCGGAAGGATACCTGGAGCCCTGCAGGTCGAGGCTGTGGTGGCCGGAAGAGTGCCACTGCACTCCAGTCTGGGCGACAGAGTGAGACTCCAACTCAAAATAAATAAATAAATTAAATTAAATAAACCAGAATACTATGCTAGCCCGATACCTTTTGATTCCTCCACTTTGGCAATTGTTTGAATACTTGGGGTCATCTAACTAGGTATGACAGACATGATTGATATTGATAGCTTATTCATCTTTGAATAAAACAATAGAACACATGTGAGTGCATGTGAAAACCAAATTCTAAGGAACATCCACACAGACTGGGGACTGCCCTGAAGCCTCCTGGGACTAGCAGGGACAGCCAGCTGGGGTGATCAGTCCGACTGAGCAGGCCCTGTGGTTAAGCACTGTGGGGGAGGGGAGAAGCAGGGGAGGTTAGGTTGTGGGGCATCTTGACAGGCCTATGCCACCCACTATCAGTTCTCCTCCTGAAGAAAACTTTGTTTTTTTACCAAAACAGGACAAACTGGCATCCTGAACAAGCTGAACGTCCTCTGCCCCAGACGTTCCTCTCCGGAAATCCCCCAGCAGAATTTTCTGTTCCAGCATCATGGTGAGGCTAGCAGAAAGCCTCAAGTTCAAGCATCTATTTCACTCTGGGACAGAAGCTTCCCAAACAAGTGGCCCGGGTAAATTGTTGTTAGCAAAGCAAGATGGAGTATTAAAAGACCCAAACACCGGTGTCACTTTCCGCGCGATGCGTTTTGAGGGAACGGGACTCTGGACCCAGAGACAAGGGTTCAGGGAACAAAAAGCCTCCCCCTGCCTCCCTTTCACAGAGATGTCACCTGCGTGTCCTGGAAAGGGGTGGCCCGCCCTCCTCCAGCCTGGAAGCGCTCCAGCTCAGCCGGGACCGACACCACCTCCGTCCTCCAAGAACCGGGGCGCCAGTCAGG